>NC_092646.1:785554-1053943 GCF_039555335.1 Amphiura filiformis
CTCAAGGCCTATAAAAATCAAAAATATCACACTAAAAGATACAATTTGATGCTTAATTTTAACACCAGGATTTTAAAAAAATGTATATCCAAGCACCAAGTTTTTAACTGACATTACTGAAGAAAAAAAAAATATTGCTTTATATTTGACCGAGAAAATTAATTTCATAGCAAAAAGGTGTATCTCTGAATTGTGCTGATTTTAACATGTATCGATCGACTTTTAGCGCGACTAAGCATTTCTAAAGAATCGGTTGTCCAGGTAGGTGACTGTATACTTTTAACCGTAGAACTACTGAGCCATATTTGCTAACGTCATATACCGTTTTATTTGGTACTAATGTACTAATAGCTATTGGGTATCCTCTATCCACACGGCGTCAACACCCTGTATTATAAATATTATTTTCATACACTCCATACTCCGTTGGTGAAATCAATATTCTATTGTTGACATAGATAAAGAAAGTTTACATATGCATTGTGAAATACACGTGTGATCGAATATTCAATACAAGCACCTGGATTTTAGGTGAATGGGCTATTTGTGTTCCTTTATATGATTGTAATTCTCAAAATTAAATATATCACAATTTTAACTTACGATTTAAAAATCGTTACGCCAAAAATGCAGTAAAAATGTATCCAGAGCCAACAGCAATGGTCGCTAATTAGTGTATTTAATTTCAAGTTAGTGTATTAAAAACAAAACCTGTGGTTTACCTCAAAACAAATCGAATTTCCTTGTAATAGCAACACCATATGGGATACTAGAGCATGCGCAAATCGTAATAATTTGTAGAATAGAACTTGGTGGTATCTCACATGATAGTCGTACTATGCTTAGCCTGAGTCGCTCGGCCTATCTCGAACAAAATCGCCATGCGTAGCTATTGAAAAACGAGAGGATTCGCCGTACTATCACGGCAATTTTTGACACGAAGATATAGGGATGATGACGCTGTGATCCAGTGATACCAAAATAAGTGTAAATCAATATCTCTTGGTATCATTTAACGAGAGCGTAATGAAAAACATGGATTTTACTGAGAAATATATATATGGTGGGCCACCAATCTCCCTGGTCAATTTTGGTGGTCGGCCCAATCCCTGGGTACGGTGCTGGGGTAAAAATGTTAAAACTAAAATGAGCGCAAAGAATGAATCTGCGATTAGCGTTAGTCGTTTGGGCATAAAGACGCGCATTTTGTTTTATTCCTACCTTGAATAAGGTGCTGGGTAAAAGTGTATCACTACAATGAGCACAAAGGATGAATCTACGATTAGTTTTAGTCGTTTGGGCATAAAGACGCGCATTTTGTTTCATTCCTACCTTGGGTAAGGTGCTGGGTAAAATTGTATCACTACAATGAGCGCAAAGGATGAATCTACAATTAGCTTAAGTCGTTTGGGCGTAAAGACGCGCATTTTGTTTTATTCCTACCTTGGGTAAGGTGCTGGGTAAAATTGTATCACTACAATGAGCGCAGAGGATGAATCTGCGATAAGCTTTAGTCGTTTGGGCGTAAAGACGCGCATTTCTTTTTATGACGGATGAAAAACCCATGGTTGGGTGGTACAACCCCTTCGTAGTTCTAGTTTTAACTTTCACAAATAGGTCAACATTCAGTAGCAATTGTCCACTTGTGCCAATATGCACGAGATGCATATAAGTTACGCTGTTGTATTTTCGTTGATTTCCGCATAATGACGAATATAAATGCGAAACGCTAAAAATTTCCTTTTTGTTTGCACCAACAGGACGCGTGCCAGAACGTAATCCGCACCAGTAACGGCGTCAAACGTATCTCCAAAGGCTGTCAACAACTCCAAGCATGTCTTAACAACAACGGCGGGAATCTGGACAATTGTAATACCGATCAGCCAGACAGTGCCTGCTGGCACTGTTGTCAAGGAGACCTCTGCAATATGCCTGAAACGGCGGTTGTTAGTAAGTAATGGCAACCAACTCTTATCACATTTTATCATATCATGAACTAACACCAGCATGTCGTATGTGTTGTATGTTCCGTGTTATTCCTTATAGCAGAACTGATTCTTTTAAAATGTTTTGGTACTTGAATAGAAATGTTGTAGTTCCTGAAAGAATCTGGTTTAGTATATCCTAGCCTCAAATTCGGCATCACCTTTGACGAGGTCACCAAACGTCTGAGTTGCCCTTTAAAAATGAGCTTTCGTATAGTATCTGTTATCTCATCTGTAAGCCCCCTCGTCCTTGTTCATAAAGCACCGTGTGTCATTGACACCTAGATTCGCACAGGATGTGATAAGAACGGATTACATTTGTAAATGAGTACACAATACATCGAACTCAATAAGAACTATTTCTGTTTTAAGAACTGTGGCAGTGTATAGACGATCTCATTGAATCGGTTTCCAATCCTGTGTGGTTTCTAAATTGCATTACTTAAAACTGTGCAACTCATTTGTTTGTATGAGAAGTTATAGTGTAAGATATGCGGGTGGTGAAATGACAGTTAACATTTAATGCTATTACTGTATACTTTTCATATATCTTGGTGTGTTTTGCTTACTATTTGTTATGTTCTTCGCACTTTTGCACCCTTCCATACCTTCGCACACCTTTTCAGCCTTTGTGTCGCATCTCTCATCATCCAACATACTGTCTCATAAAAAATCGAGGTCTTGGGTTCGATTCCGTGGTATATAGGTATGTTTTGCGAAACTGCGAAACGTACGATAGGAGTTATTTTGTGCCGAGTGCGTTTTTACCGAAATTATACATTCGAACCAACATCGTCAAAGTATAACTGTATCCCAATCCACGAGAAGGGCCTTATGTATCAAAACGAAATAATAAATAAAGTTAACTGACCAAAAGATAATAATGTACATCTTGAAATGTTTCAAAAGGTTTTGTTATCGAAGTTAAATACACAAAACCAGGCAAAAACGTACTTGTTCTGCTGACAGTTTCGTCAGTGAGCCAAACACTTTATTGCAGTGGGTATTGTTGTGACCTTGGAACAGCTGAGTGACGCCCTTATGGTAAGTCTGGACACATTTCAGTCGCTCAGTTGTTAGATCGTCAGAACAATACCAGCTTTTCTAAAGTCGGTGGTATACTGACGGATGCATCAGCAAAATAAATAGGCCTCTGTTTTTGCCTGTTTGTCAGATAAAACTGTATTTAACATTATATCAATGTAGATATGAAAATAGAGACAAAATTGCATATTAAACATACGGTTTCGTGAACAATATCGACATCTAAATGTCAAAGTTCGAACTATTACCTGCATGACCAATTTGCAGTATCCCGAAGACACCGTAACCATGGTAACATTAACAACTGTTTACGTCAGCATGGTGATTTTGCATGTAAGTGCACTTTTATGTACTTTTGTTATTTGTAGTAAACTTGTGAATATGTAGTTATTGTCTGTACTATAATCGCCTTTCCTTAACTCTATGATAACTTCCTTAATAATATTTCCTTTGACTACAAACCCTCATGATCCAGGACCGAGCGCCGATGTCGCGACCAAGAAGCCGCTATTTATGTTCAGTCAATCAGTTTCTCAATTGCACATTGAGCTTATAGTGGCACTTGCGTACTAACTGTGGGAATGTCCCCCTGGATTGAATTGGTAGAACAAAAATAACATTTGTGATATGCATCTTCCTTTTTGTCCTGTTTTGGGCCAAAATAGTCATATTTTAGAATTAGTAAAGTTATTCTGCTACTGTCTGCGGGACGTATTTTTAATTTTACACACGGAAATGTTGGCCGATACGACTGTGTGATTGGCACAAACTAGACCATGCACTCTTTGACTTTTTTTTTTTTTTTCAAACAACAATGAGTACATTCCTATTAATTGAATGACCATACCAAAATTCAAACAGAAAAACCAAACTATGTGTTTCGATCATAAAATACACGACAAAAATGGATGTAAATATGTTTGATGAGGTTAAGTTAAGGTTATCTGCACTGTCAATGTCCCGACTTTTTCTTTCGTTCCCTTCCCCTCGTGCACATGATTCCCTTTACACTGCGCACAAAATAGGTATTCGCTGTAGAAGTGATGATTAATTAGAATAGCAATAGGTACAATTGTTCGCATATATCGCACATCACTAGTAAATTCACACGGTACCTCTGCATTGAACCTTATCATGCTGATCACTCGCACCTGTAAGATTAGTATCTTTGAAAAGAGCGGTATTGTATTCAATCTTTTATTGCAGACATACACAAGTGATGGTGCAACCTAATTGTAGTTCAGGGCGATATTCGAAAATCGTTTTAACATATTGCTATGGTAGTTAATCCTGTTACATCATCACTTTGGTAGCCGGGCGTGGTATTGATGCCATGCTGAGCTAGGAGTTAAGGACTAAGACTGCCATTACTGTGAAGAAATTGGTGAATTATGTGATTTGCATTTTGTTTTGATTTTCATGTTATTTTGGTTTCGTCTTATTTAACTACATTTTCACTTGGCTCACAAAAATAACCAATGAGTCCTTATTAATGGTCACACGCACGCGATTTTAAAATTGTGGAATGATGTTGATTCAACTATAGAGCATTTTGACCAAATACCTCTAATTTATGGCATTTATATAACTGTTTATACTGTATTTTGACACGCACTTTATTTATTTCCTCCAAAACAGTCGGTATTAATACAACATCCTCATAAATATCTCCCTATGCCGATATATCTTTCACCGACGGTACGCTTCCTTCTTAGACATATACTTTGCAAACGCTTGACAGGTTATTCGGTTTCCATGGTCCCACAATTATTATTGTAAGAACAAATAAAAGGGAATGAGAGGAAAATATCACTTTCAGATTTACTTATTTTTTATCAACAATTTTTTTCCATTATTGTTTTCAGTTGATGGCTGTCGTGTGTACCAAACACCCAATCAGTATGTGTACAGATACCCATGGCCTAGAGTTCCTAATACTGTTACCGCAGTAACATTCAAACTACGCGCCAATAATGACGGGCATATTGCCTTGTCCGATGAACGTGTTGATAAAGATGAACTTATAGAAATAGGTGAGTATGGGGTTTGATGCGTTAAAGTAAAACTACGCGGTGTAATTCAAAATCGAATATTGTATTATTCTATTATATTTTTTAGATTAAAAGAAAGGACCATTTTTCATTTGTGGTGCGTACCACCACGATGTCAACCACTTCAGCATTTTTTTCTGTGTGATTCGGGTGGGGGTTCTCATCTTTCGTTTGAGTGGGGATTTACGGCTGGGACACTGAAAACTATCCGACTTTAAACCAAATTTGACGAAAAACAGATCCGAAATTACTCCAATTTTTGGAAAAGTTGTGGCAAATTTTGCTAGACAAGGATATGACAATTTGGTATTTTTTCCAAGAATATTTTGAAAAACACCCGAAATATACTCTTTCGTAAACAAATTTTTCATGAAAATGATTGCCATCAATAACCCAAAATAGCTGCAAATGCACCCTTAGTCTTTAACTAAATGGTAGAAATGCACCCGAATCTGCCGCACATCCCCGTAGCCTCATTTCCACTAAGAACCCTCCCCGGCCCATTTGAAAGACAAACTCTGTTAATCCTAATAAGAACTATTTATTGTTTCTGTTTACAGTTTTAGGTGGCTGGAAAAATAACAAATCGGTGATACGGTCATGCAAACAATGCTCTCCATTGGCCGAGGCGTCCACTCCCGACCTGCTGATGTCCCCAACAGAAGACAAGCATTTCTACGTAACATTTGAAGGTAAGGTAACATTTGAAGGTAAGGTGTCCTCAGCCTGCTACGATAATTGCCATTTTTGGTAATTTTGAGAACAAAGTACAAACTACAAACTAGTATTGCATACAACACGAACAAGCCGGCCAGCTTAATGACCTTTGACCCCGAATCCGTGAGCATCATATAGACACTGGCTTATGTCAATTCATGTGTGTGATTAGCGATACTCAGCTATGTTGTTTGTGGCAGAAGATGCAATTTGAAGGTATTTCGTCTCGGACCGGAAATGATCCCTTAATTACCTTTGACCCCAAATAAAAAAATATCACATATACACTGCGTAACACATTTCATGTATTATGAATGTATCTCATTTGTCGATGTAAAGTCGGGTAATGATTAGACAGTAAAAAGTCAAGTTACGGCTTAATCAGAGCGATGACATGGGCATATTACATCGTTTTCTTGTTAATATTTATTTTGTAAGCATCTCTTCTATATGTGTATTGTTATTCAAAGGTTCCGTAATAAATGTCGGAATTGTTGGTATGGCTCCAATCTTGACGCATCAATTCGATGAAGAACCGACCATCAACTTCATCGGAATATCAACTGGCTGGGGAAGCACTGGTCAGTGGACTTTCTGTGGCTATGGTAAGTTATTTACCATAACTTGGTATCTTGATATCCAAGTTTAATTTTAAATACTAAAGTACCTTTTTGGCGTGCATGACACATATTATACACTGTTTATTTGATGTTACTTTTGTCATTTATTTGTATATATTTATTTATTTATGTGTTATTTTATGGTACTATTTGTTATTTATTTATTTATTTATTTATTTATTTATTTATTTATTTATTTATTTATTTATTTATTTATTTATTTATTTGCTTTTTTGTGAGTAGGTATATATACTTTAATGGAATTTAACATATATTTTATTTAAAAAAATCAATTTCAATTAGAAAAACACGTGCGAAAGAGCTGAATGTATTTCTTTAATAAATAAAATCAAAATGCGCTCGTCACAATTAAAAACAGTATGAGAATATAGTTAGCTGATAAAAGTGCGTACACGCTGCATACATTTACCCATTTACTCAGTAGACACCAACTGGGCGCCATTACCAACGCCAATACCACTACCAGCTATCCCATTGGAAGATAAAGTTGAAGATGGTGCCATTCGACTGGCGGGAAATTTAAATTCAACACAAGGACACGTGGAAATATTTCACCGCGGACAATGGGGAAGAATATGCGGCAGCACAAAATGGAACATACAAAGCGCGTCGGTTGTGTGCCGACAACTTGGGTTGGAGAAAGCTATTGCCGCTTATGCATCGGCTGATCAAAACTCTGGTAGTATAAAATCTCCTCAATCGCTGGTTTGGCTTGATGACGTCACATGCATAGGTAATGAGGAAAGAATAACAACGTGTAAGCATCGTGGATTGAAATACCAGGAATGTCGGAAATCGCAATATGCGTATGTGATTTGCGACAGTGGCCAAGATCCAATAGGTAAATATTCTCTACTTTGTTCCGAAAGGAAAGTTTTTCACTTGGAAATTTTAATATACATATATGGAATAACGAGATTTCTATTATGATAGTTCTTTTGAAGTTCTAGTTACTGTAATGATTAGGTAGACAACCCTAACCATGGCATGTAGTGTTTGCTCTTCTTTGGTGTTTTTAGGTTGGTAACTCTAGTACTATCTTTAGCACTTTGATATTCCTTGTTTGTTCTTGCATCATTTTTTCACATAATTTTCAAATAAACAGCCACTCTTTTGATTAATACTGGTGCTAAAATATAAATGGGTACTACGAAAGACAAATCATTTATTATTGATATATTCTTCCTCCATAATCTAGAAATCGAATCATAATCTTTTTTCAAAACGTTTTATTCTTTGTACTAACATTTAATACTGCATGATCTCTCCTGTGACTTCATGTACAAACAATATTAGCACTGATTTGAAAAATAACATAACAATTAATTTAGCACATGAAACATACAGGAGATGAGTAAAAATAAATTTTTTTACATTTTTCGTTTTCATTCATCAGGTAAAAAACGTAAAAGAAGTAAACGAGAATCGATAACGGCATGTCCAGCAGGTTGGAACACACACGGTGATTACTGCTATTATGTCAGTTCCGAGGCGGTTACATTTGGTGACGCTCAAACCGCGTGTCTAGGAATGAATGCTATGTTAACATCAATACATGATCAAGATGAACAAGAATTTCTGTCTGGTAAGTGAAAATATTTGTATTCAGTCAGTCAGTCAGTCAGTCAGTCGTCTTCATTCACTCAAACAAAATATTACTAATCAAACAGATTTACAATTAGTAAGTTTTTAGCGGGTTCGCCGTCGGACAAGTTTAGAACTATCAAGCTTTCGTCTGGAGTAGGACAAAGTACCGGTACCTAAGTATGAGACATGTAGGCCGCCCCTTACCTATCTGTGGCTCTGAAAAGAGCCGTTCAAGCAGACCTCGCCTGTCTGCTAATGTAAACGTTTTTGGTGGCTCTTAAAAGAGTCGTTCACTGAAAACTGACCTTGTGAACAGGGAACAAGCAGACCTCGTCTATCTGCTAATGTAAAAGTTTTTGGTGGCTCTGAAAAGAGCCGTTCACGGAAGATTGTCCGTGTCAACAGAGAACAAGCAGACCTCGCCTATTTGCTAATATAAAAAGGTGGCTCTGAGAAGAACCGTTCATTGAAGACTGCCCCTTGTCAACAAAGAACAAGCAGGTCAGCTTGTTTACTGTTCACAAAGGGCATTCTTCAGTGAACGGCTCTTTTCAGAGCCACCAAAAACGTTTAAATTAGCAGGTAGGCGAGGTCTGCTTGTTCACTGCTCACAGTGAACGGCTTTTTAGAGTCAACAGTAGGCAAGGAGCAGCATACATGTCTCATACTTGGGTACAATATATTTATTTATTATTTTTATTTATTACTTTGTCCTGAAGTGAGAGTTACTCCTGACGAAAGCTTGGCAGTTCTAAACTTGTCCGACGGCGAGCCCGCTAAAAACTTACTAATTGGTATGAACTCCCGTCGTAGAAGCCTATCCCACAATATGTTTAATCAAGCAGGTTGTTCACTTTATGAAATTATTATAACAGTCAAATCAAAGCACTTCAGATCTGATCCTCAAATAAAAAATACCGTAGAATTCCAGCTAAAAGCATACATACCGCTAAATGAGTTTTTTTTGTGGAGGGTGTCTGCCTTTCGTCTCTTTAGTAAAAGAATTTCGTAAGGAACTTGTCGATAACCAAAGAAATAATTATTGTTTTCCCTTAATATTGGCAGATCTAGTCGCAGCAGGCAATGGACAAAAGTGGATTGGTTTAAATGATATAGACGTAGAGGGCACTTTTACATGGATAGATGGAACTCCGGTAAGAACAGCGGGTCTACCACCATAAATATCTACAAGAGCTTGTGTTGGTATCATATCAACAGGCCCGCAACCAGGATTTTGAAAAAGAAAACTTGGGGGATTTGAAAAAGTGGACTTATTTTTCTTCAAAATTTGTACCTTTTTTGACCTAAAGGGCATAAAAACATCCGTTTTTCCGTTGCTAGCCTCTGGCCTTTGGCGATTGGGGCTAATTTACGGGCCTTTAGATCAATAATAGTTTATAGCCACTGCATAACGCTATTCCAGTTGAAATCCATACACACCAAATGGAAGACTTAAAATTATTATTCTCAATCACTAGCTCACAAAAATTAAATAATGTCGTCTGGAAGTGTCGAGGGGGTTGCAAAAGCGACGAGCTATCCATCGCTTTTCAAGAGCGATTGCCCATAGCTTTTCAAGCGACACAACACTCGCGGTAAGTAATTCGGCGCGGTAAGTAATTTATAGTTTGATCAATTCGCAATCGGCGAGCCTTATAACATCGCGGATTAATATCAATATATTTTATTTGAAGAATTGTCTTGTGACATCTCGCCAGAAGGATTACAAATTATTAATTGAAGTCCTATACTTTGTTTACTTTCTTTAACACGCCAAATGTAGACCAGTCAGATCAACTCTTAATGTGGGTCTACTTTTTGGCGTAGGGGTAAAACCCGGGGAGTAAAAGCTTAATAATTCCCGTCGATTACGAGCTGAGTTTTTAATTTTATTGTTTTTAATTGTTTTGCCTTTTGCATATCTCTGAACGTAATGATAAGTATATAAAAGTATACATTTTCAGAAAGGAAATGATGCAAGGAATCCAACTAGCATAACAGATTCCTGCATAAAAATGAGCAGTTTTTGAGAAAATCACAAAATCCGATTTTACTTGACTGCCTCGAGGAAGGCATAGACCTACGGACTATTAGTAGCAGTGATGTTACAGATAGATTTTTAGAGTTGTAGATTTCAATTTACACAAATCTGGTTGGGTTTTTGAAGTAGATGTTTATGTTTACAACTTTCCATTTATTCAGCTGGATTTTGAGTTCTGGGCCATTTATCAACCAGATAATGATCAAGGCATGGAAGACTGTGTCCATCTCAAGAATGGCGGCTCTAACACTGGCCTATGGAATGACATTCCATGCTCAGATACCTACAAATACATTTGCAAGAAATCTCAAGGTATGTGTAAGAGACTGAATTTGACACTAAACAGGCTCCTGTTGCGTTTTTATTCTTTATGTTTAGGTTGGGTTTGTCTTTTGGAAGGATGGTGAACCTAATAATTATAGAAATGAGGAGGACTGCACTGAGTTTAATCAGGGTGGATCATGGAATGACCAAGCATGCACGGATAAGAATGGGTTTATTTGTAAAATGTTGAAAAGTAAGAATTTGATGGGATTTTGGTTGGTTTTTGTTTGTTATGTCAACAGAGGATTAGTTTGGATGTTACGCTACTTTGCAAAGACCTTTCGCACTGCCGACCGATTCTCGTAAAAGAACTAGGGGTCCATTTTACTAAACTTTACGAAGCTTCGTAAGTCTCGAAATCGTTCGTAAATTACGACAGGTCGTAAGTTCCATTTCACTAAACTTACGACGAACGGTACCCTTCGTAAGTAATAGGGATTTACTACAGGGACCCTTAGTAAAGTTACGTCTAGTATTGGGTATTCGTAGCTTTACGAATGGTTACTTAAGTTACGAAGGGTGAAAAGTTTAGTGAAATGGACCCTAGGTCACGCCTGCGTTACGCGATGTTATTAATCGACCAATGAGGTACTGATGTGATGATGACGTGATTCAATTAGCCAATTGGAACCAGACGTCATGTTTACACCATAAACTATCTGCCCCAAATCGGGCAGTGCGAAAGGTGTTTGCAAAAAGTGAGGTGTGGGTACCTTAATTAACATGTATTTCACTATATTGAGGTCTATTAAAACCCTAACCACATTAAAACCACAGATCCAGAAAGAACTCTATAAATCTCACTAGGAAAACCACAACGCATGCATCCAACGTGACGCCATTACGTTATCACTTGTGCTTGGGGCGATTGCTCCCTGCAAGCCAAACTAAATCAAAGAACAAAAGAAACAGAAATATTCCTTGTTATTAGTCATGTTAGTACTGAATACAAAATTGTGTACAATTGCACTTTTCTCACTGGACAATTTATTTTCTTTGCCCCCCCCCCCTCAAAATCGATACATGTATGGTACAATATTGGGACACAGACACACAGAATTATCACCAATATAGCTAGCGCTATACACATTAATGTTTTTAAGCAGGGAAAATCCCAAAATATGGTACGTTTTATGTCATATTGTTAGTTAATTCTATAACCAGTATGTTGGAGTTGTGTATATAGCTTCAAATTACAAGATGGCTATTCATGATCCAGGTGGACGACTGGTCTAGTGCGGCGTGGGTTCGAGTCGCTCCTCTGCCAAACTATAGTTTCCTTTTTTGATAATTTCATTTTAGGAAAATCATGGGCTATTGTCCGGCTGCCAAACTCAATTTTGCCACAGAAGCTTGTTTTGGTGTCCATAGTTTTGTTTTTGATGGATATTGCTTCTCAAGACCACAAACTTCAAAAATAAGTTTACTGGAACTCTGTCAGCATTGAGCATTTTGAGATATGGCGGGTCAAAGTTCACACAGAGGTCAAAATTCAAATTGCTCAAATGCTGTTGAAAAGTTACCCAAAGTATTCCTCATGTCCGATGGCAATCCAGAAAAAGCACATTTCTTACCTATCTGTGACATACCCTTCTGTACGTGTTAACTGGTCACTAATCTGTCAAATGTTGAAATGTGGTGCGATTGTTGGTATGTTACTATACATGCATGCTAGTGTGACACACGGCTAATTTTGCGCTGTAAGTCCATATTATGTTTGTTTTAGATGTTGCCACGGTTGCCAAAGTTGTTTGTCGCTGTTGCATACGTTTAATGCATTTGTGACATTCCTTTCACAAACTCCATGCTATCATGCATTGCGCTTTTTTCTTACACAGCTAACCCCGAACCATCTCCTAGTCCATCAGGTCCTGATCAACCTCAAAGTCCTGTTCCTGAAGGACAATGTGCTGGTAAAGAAAACGGATTATACCCTGATCCTGAAGACTGCATGAAATTCTACGCATGCTCAGACAATGGTCAAAGCGAATTTCACATATCATGTGACACGAATCTCGTCTTCAACCCGTACTGCAAATGCTGCGACTGGCCACAAAATTATGATTGTAATGGTGTAAGCGACTTCTCATGCCTGGGAAGAGATGATGGTTTATACCCTGCCGATGTGGACAACTGTGCGGCGTATTTCACATGCAGTGATGGACAAATTACAGGAAGGACATTTTGCGCTGATGGAACCATCTTTAATCCAGAAACTCAGTGGTGCAGTTGGCCGGCAGACTATCAGTGCCCGCTGCCAACAACTTCAACAAGCATGACAAGTAAAATTCTAACATTATATCAATGTGACTCTATCTTTGGGACCTCTGTTTAACTCTGTCAGCATACACTTCCTTCTCAAAGGAGAATGCACTGACTACAACTTCTTTTGGTGGACTTCGTACTAAAACTGTGATGCCAATTGGTTTCTAAAGGTATTGTCAGTTTCTTCAAAGGCTTATGCGTTTTAGACTTAATGGTTCTATTCTTATGGTACTAATGCAATAACAATTTGAGCCGTAAATTTTCGAGTCAAAATTGTACGTTCGCTGTATAAGTAAGGTGAAATTTTTGCATGACATGAACAATTGTTATTGATAATTATGGCAATATGGTGTTTTGTAATGTCGGTTGCCCATAAATCTTTAAGAAACTTAAGTAATGCCTTTAAAAATCGTATCTACAAAACTGGTTGAACATAACAAAAATGTTAACAAGGTGAATTGTACCGTTATTTCGGGGTAATTAACAATTGAGTCTGATGTGTAATTGTTCTGTCAAAAGTACATGTACCTTAATGACTAACATGTGACTAATGACTAATTAATGACTAACTAACTCAAGGCTGTGAAATGGTGGCTGGGGCATCATAATTTGTTATGGCGAAATACTTAGGTAAGTTGGTTGGTGTATTAGTCTATAATCTTAAGAATATTAGTACCAGAGTCCGATCGCGGTCGCTTGTACAGCCCGTCGCCAAGGTACTTGGCTGGTGCTATCCATCAGAATGCCAGTAGTACCGGTGCAGTTGCCACTGCTGGTGGGGGGTCGTGTGCAGTAGCAGCATTGGTCCTGTGTAGGTACTCAGTGTGTACCAGTCAGGTATAGCTACGGTGTACCTGTGTAGGTCTGCAGGCGACAGCAATAGGAATCTTGTAGTGTAAAAGTCTTTTAGGGAAGCTCTGACCTCCCAGGTGTAGCATCTGCTTCGTCTATTATCAGCAGATTCAATCAAGTTAGCGCAGTTGGTAGGATATCAGACTCCAATGCGATAGGAGGCCCTGAGTTCGAGCCCCGGTTTCGCGTGATATCAGCTAAAACGGAGCCATTCGACCACGAGGTTCTTGTGAGATCAGTGCTTCCATAGGTTCTTCTTCTTCTTCTTCTTCCTTGGTTGCGCAGTACTCATAGATGACTGTATCAAACGCACTGCGAGGGTGGTCATGCGTGGTACAAGCATGATATAAACAAAACAAATTGTTCGCAAAATAAACATGTGCTAGTAAAAACCGGAAGCAAGATGATTATACTGCCAGCTGGCCCTCAACGCAGTCTTGGAAGGCGTTAAAGGGAGCAGGTTTCGCCGCGCATGTAGATAAGCTGGTGTAGTTGTGGTGTGTTGTTACGCGTGTGTGCTCCCCTGATTCAAGAAAGATTTTCTTTCCTTATTGCAAAAACAAATGAAATAGTGAAATAAAATGCACAACAAACTGTTGGGGTTTACACATCTGGATTTTCTTTGCTTGTATTTATAAAAAAAACACATTCAATTCTTCAAAAGAAACAACAACGTCTGTTATGAGTTTACCATAGGAATGTGACATAGGAATGTGACAGACTTTAATTTTTAAATTTTGCTGACTCCCTTCTTCCGCCGACCGTATGGGCCTTATCTAGCTTCATTAGCTCAAACGGTTGAGTTACCTTCACATGAATACTCTATCTCCAGATATTCGAAGGTCCCTGGGCATGGATCACCAAATACACCATTGCTTGCCAGGATGTCACATGTTCTGAGCCTCTTTTTCGTTTATTTTTTCTTTTTAGATGCTGAAATGGATAATTATGTCTGTGAACATGATACATTTCACATTGAATGTGCTGTTGGTCAAACGATTTCTATTTCATCGGCATTGTATGGCCGTCAAAAATCCGATGTGTGTACCGAACGGTCTGTCTATGTTGATTGCGCCGCCGAAAATTCACTGACAATTGTTCAAGAACAATGTGAGGGGCTCAGAACATGTGACATCCTGGCAAGCAATGGTGTATTTGGTGATCCATGTCCAGGGACCTTCAAATATCTGGAGATAGAGTATTTGTGTGAAGGTAACTCAACCTTTTGAGCTAATGAAGATGCTACTTTTGATGAAGTGTTAGATAAGGACCATACGGTCGACGGAAGGGGTCAGCAAAATTTATAATTCATATCCCAGCTTAAAATATTAATAGGTAAGTTTTTAGTGGTTCGCCGTTGGACAAGTTTAAAACTGTCAAACTTTCGTCAGGAGTAGCTCTGACTTCTTCAGGACAACTTGTACCTAAGAATGAGACATGTAGGCCGGCCCTTGCCTACTGGTGGCTCTGAAAAGAGCCTTCACTGAAGACTGCCCCTTTTCGACAGCAGACAAGGGGCGGCCTATCCTTCTTAGGTACTTTAGGTGCTTGACAGTTCCAAACTTGTCCGACGGCGAACCCGCTAAAAACATACCTATTGTTATATACTCCCCATCGTAAATAGTGATTATTTTTACAATAATTATATTCAAGGTCTGCGATCTCTGAGAAAACTATAGTCCCTTGTATTTTCTCTCCAATCCAGATATTCCAACGTGCCACGAAGGATGGAGCGAGTTCAACAATGAATGCTACTTGTTTCAGCATAGCGACGAATACGTTTCTTACGTGGACGCTAAGACACAATGCAGCCTTCTAGACGCTCAGCTGGCTGTCATACACAGCCAAGAAGAACAGGACTTTATAGCAGGTATGTTTGCATTAAAGTATGCCAAGAAGAAAAGGACTTTTTATCACGTATGTTTGCATTAAAGTGTGCAGAGGCCTAGTGGATTTGGCATTACGATAGCGCACTTTAAATGGGTCGGTAATGAGGAATGAGGCAGCCTGATGAAACATTCAAGAGAGGAATGAAGGAATTTGTCCTGGACTCGGTTTGATTTGAGCATTTCCTCAGATCCCCAAATGTGTGCCCGTGCCTCGCAGGTTTAATTTTCAGGAGAATAATTTTGTGTAGTAAAAATGCGACCTTTATTTAAGGCTGGTTTACCGTAATGATTATTTTACCTCCACAGCTAACTTACACGAAGATCCGAATAACGAGTTGCATTCCTACTATATTGGCCTAGATGACATAGAAATTGAAGGACAGTTTCAGTGGGTAGATGGTACACCGGTATGTAGGCTTTTACTTCTCATGTTGTTTATTTTATATATTAAAAGAACAAAAAGTAGGAGAGGAGAACAAATTCTCCGGCAAATTCCAATAAAATTCTAGTAAAACCAAGAATGATAACGATTTAAAAATAGATATGTTTTAATCGATTACCACTAGTTATTAGTCTATGCGCTTTAATCTTTAGCAAAAAAAATATAATTCTGTTTTATAACAAACTCTTAACAATGAACATAAAAATGGTAATATTATGAATGCTTAGACTTGTATCAAGTATCTGAATTTTGTGACTGCAATTTTGTGACAAACGTATGCTTTGGCCTTATTTCCGAAATCCGTGGGGGCACTCTAATTTGGAAATAACGGTGATGTGGGGATACCAGTTCAAAACCAGTGGTCTTTCGGTGAGAGATTTGATACCAAAAACCGGGTACTTGGTTGTGAAGGCCACAAAACGGGGGTATTTCCAAGAAAATAGGGACAATTTGACCAAAATGGAGGTCTTGCAGGGAGACTGCAAAACATTTGGTGCCAAAATATAAAAGTTGACAAAACAGTGAAATTTGATGAATTTTAGAAGAAAAAAGGAGTCATTTGGAAAATCGCCCGCCAGCCGTATACACTGTGCATGTACTATGTTTTGTCAATGCAGAAGGTTGACGAATGAGGGCAGCAGTCTAGGACTATCATAGCATGTCCCCATCTTGTGTTTTATTCCCGGTGTTTTATTTTTCTGCAGCTCGACTTTACCGACTGGAAACAGGGAGAACCTAATAATATCGGTAGCGGTGAAGACTGTGTAGGTTTATGGGCTAGTAGAGGTGGAATATGGAACGATAACCCCTGTACGAGATTAAATCCCTACATATGTGAAAAACCACTAGGTATGCTATCGTTATGGATTAATTCGATTAAATTATATATTAAGAATATTTATTATATCAAGTAAATCAATTTGTAATAAATATATATTTGTCTTATAAACATGTTGCTCCCTCCTAGTAGAAGTGAAGTCCATGGAAGACAGCTGAGAAATGCAGCCCATATCTCCAAATTGCGTGCGGGCACAAGCAGATTTGCTGAAAGCCACATTCCCTACTACATTAAGGTTGGTCTGAACCCTGGAATTATGGAAACTTTCGGGCCTCATAACTTCTAAATTGTTGGTCTAAAGTATATAAAAGTATACATATTTGGAATGGCAAAGACTTGATAAGTTCATCTGAGAGGTCAAATTTGGGCCAAAATGGCACTTTTGGCCCAAAATCCCCTAAAATAATGGTTTTGGCCCACTTCTTTTTGTGCACCGTAACAAAAAAATTCTTGAGCCAAAATTTTTTGAAACTAATTTTTAAAAACTAGATCAAAATATCTGGGACCCGTTTTTCATTTTTTGAATTTCGACTAACTTTGAGAAATTTGCGCCAAAAATGGTCAAAAAATGCTGATTTTTCAAAAAATCATAAAAAGCCCGATTTTGGCACAAATTTCAAATATTTTTGGTGAAATTGGTCAAAATTCAAAAAAATGAAAAAATGGGTCCTAGATATTTTGATCTAGTTTTTAAAAATTAGTTTCAAAAAACTTTTGGCCCAAGAATTTTTTGTTACGGTGCACAAAAAAGAAGTGGGCCAAAAACCGTTATTTTTGGGATTTTGGGCCAAAAGTGCCATTTTGGCCCAAATTTAACCTCACAGATGAACTTATCAAGTCTTTGCCATTCTAAATATGTATACTTTTATATACTTTAGACCAACAATTTAGAAGTTATGAGGCCCGAAAGTTTCCATAATTCCAGGGTTCAGACCAACCTTAATCTGCTGAATAAGCAGTAGTTGCTTGCGTGCTGGTAGCTTCTCATTGTGCCCTTTTGCATCTCTCTGCTGTTTTCCATGCCAAGTTGCCTTTTTTCTTTTTTTGCTTTATAATTATGTGTAATTGGTTTCTTTCATAATATTTGTTTCTTGTATAGGCCTAATGCAATTCGGCCGTTTGGCCGCGATGTTGTGCAGGTTAATAAAATCATATCATATCATATTATATCATATCATAAACTAGCTTTTACAATGAATAAATGACACAATTTGGATACCTGCCGAAGTTTTCTGTGTTTATTTATAAATCTCGATTTAATTGACATCGTTTCTCATCATTGGCGGATTGAAAGTACATACCGGTGAATCAGCCGAACAAAATGAGATAATAATTATAATGTGTATTGTTGACTACACATTTTAATACCGTAAAACCTCGTCTGCAAGACTACAACATAGAGTGTTCTTGATGAAAGCTCTCATATTTAATACGAAGTAGCCGTAAATATGACAATCCAAAAGATTTGTCTTTCAACAATACTTGTTTGTATAATTATTCTTGTATCGACAATTTATTTGCTCAAGCTTCATAATGTTATAGTTATAGATGGTGGGCGCCTGGATTAATTCAGCTTTCATCAAAAGCACTCTATATGCTTGTAGACGAGGTTTTACGGGGTTTTATTTGGAAGAGAAGGTTTAAAGGTGAAGTAGGATAATCATCCATTCGTGTAGGCCTATTTACAGGCCGATGTATACCCATTTGTTGGACCAGGCTCCACTGAATAATACCCGGATATAATGTTGCGCTGTTGGGGGTTCGACACACTTCTACACAAAGAATCTGTAGCCCTAGCATTCATTGTGTACCGTACACCGAGTGGAGAAAGTCAATGGACGTTAAATGCCGGTTTTGGATGAACAAAACGATGGCACTGCACCGCCGAGGATGGAACCCACAAGCTTGCTAAGTTGCTATCATGAATCGAACCCGTAGAGAATGTGAAAAGTTGGACGAAATGCACATTAAATGAAATCCCGCTTGCTGCTTTTGTCTTCCCTGCCGTTGGGTCTGCCGCCATAACAATTTCGATCGTTGCTGAAATAGTAGGCCTACAGCCAAAATTATGTAGCCATAGCTTGAGAAATCTAACAATCAAGCTAACGTTTGCTATCTGCTAGCTAGACCATAATACAAGTTTCACTTGTCTTCATTTTGTACACATATAGGGCCTACGGCCTAGTGCTTATCTATTTTCATTTATATTTTTGAACCCGTAATTTCTTAGACTTCGCGCAGTTCCGGGATGTTACCATTAGACTTACTTACGTCCGCTAAATAGTACTCCGCAGTGTTTCAATATCACGATTATATCGATATAAATCAGTGTTTCAAATATTCCGGCACAGACATGTCGGTACTAAATGCCATACGATAACCACCCTGAGTGTAAGAAAGTCTAAGAAAATGCGATAGTTTAAAATATCACAAAATAGTGTAATATTTTTAGTTGTGTCATGCATGCCAGATACCATATTTTGTGACGTGTAATATCGATAAGTACTTCAAGTCATGTATTTTTTTAAAGAGAAGCCAAATTAAATTTCTATTTAGAAAATAGTTTTTAACCAGTCTCATTTTCAACAGTTTATACAGTATAACTTAGATTTTGAGCAAAACGGAAAAAGACTTGGAATACTTTTTCGTTTGAGGCGTCACATAAAATCGTAAGATTATTCTTTAGTAATTCAAGTATTTAGATCTCTCTGTAGTTGTGTGTTACATTTTGTGTGTTACATTTTCCCTACATGTTGTGCTGTTTTCGTGATTTATTTAAATGTTTTACCTTTTGTAGTTAAATTTGTTTGAAATTGATATATAATGAAATCTACAAATAGTTGAATACTCAAAAGTGCCTAGTCATGATAGTTAAATAATATTTGATTGTCACAAATATTCCCAGTTGTGTTCTCGAATGTTACAATTTTGAACAACACTTTTTGACATTTCAAAATTACACCATAGAAAACAATTAAATACATGAATACAATACCCACCCAAGTCCATGGGAAGTGATTTTCAGAGAACAACCTGTGTATCATTTTAATTCCTTCAGTTATATTTACCTGGTCAATATGGTAAGTTTTACGTGCAAATGAGTGTGTTAAACTGTATTAAGTATGACGATTAGCATTTCAGGGACTTCGTGGGGATCATTTTAAATTTTGGACTGGGGTGGTTTTTTGAATCATATACAAAGACAACAATGTTTGAATGAGATTACCACTAGTAAGATAATACAAAATAAAGCACACAGGTATGTATAATGTTGGTAAGCATTCTGTCATGTAATGTAAACAACACACTTTCCTTTATTAAACCCATTTTTTTGTCAAAAGTCACTCTCCAGCGATGAATGTGTTACAAGCGGACTTTTATACATACTGGATTTCAATCAATGTGCTACAAGACTCAAATTATGGACTTGTGTTATTCTTTCATACATGCTATTTTTCACATGCTCAATAGACACAGTGGATGAATTTGAGTTGTTTTTCATACATATGACAGGCCTATGCATAGCAACAAATTCCCATGCTTAACTCAATTTGGCCACAGTATGGACTTGGGTGTCTTTTGTATTCATATATTCAATTATTAGATGTCGAAAGAAATATTGATAGCATTTATAGTAACTTTACAATTCAATTATCACAATTGTCCAATTTGGCCTGACTTTAACATATCGTGTCATTATATTGTTCAGTACCATATGAACCAAGTGCCAATATATCCCTCAAACCCTGTCAATGTGGTTATGAAAGATTTGTAAACATTCTATACCATAAACATTCTATACCATAAACTATACCATAAACTTTTTCCAGGTCCCATACTAACACCAGGAACAACCTCAGCCCCGATGGTATCAGTCACGGGTACGATTCCAGTCATACCCGAGGTTTGCTATGAAGAGGTATCCAATGAAGGCGATAAAGGGAAAATATCTTGGCCTGAGACCACTCCGGAAGTGACCAGTAAAGTCAAGTGTCCATATCAGACAGCAGTGGGCGATACTACATATGCCAGAAGGACATGGTAGGTTGAAGTTGGTAATTTTACGACAAAATTTACCCGGAAAGATTAACTGGAATATTCTGCACACACATTAGGCGTGGTTGAGGCAGTTGATGTTTTCAAGTCTGAACCCTATTATGTCGCCAACCAAGTCTTGAAATATCCTGGAACCTAAGAAAATTTTTCTTACCATATTACTGTATCCCAAATCCCAATGCGAAAAAGCTTGACATCGCTTCAAAACAACAACACCCACTTAAAAGGACATTTCGTGATCCACAGCCTCATCCCCCCACTTTTCTCAAAAAAAGTTGAGATTTTTATATCACTGGAAACCTCTGGCTACATAATGTACAAAATATTTCTTGCAGATTAATTCGTTTAGCAAAGATATTGTGACATTTGAATTTCATTCTGGTGCACCAGAACGAAATTACAATGCATTGTCTATGGAGCAGTGTAATACACATAATCATGCATAACTCGCGAACGCAAAATCGGAATCAACTGAAATTTTGGGAATAGGGTTTTTCGTGGATATCTAATGAAAAATGACATAAATAGAGGATGCTAGGATCACGAAATACTCCTTTAAATACATCTTGTGTAGATTGAAAGTAAACAATGCAGCATCAAGCACCGTGTATGCCTGGCTTAGATGCCTAATTTATCACCAGAGTACTTTAATATACATTTGTCAGCCCTTTATCATAGCATTTTGCCCAAATAAGTCATAAAAAACAAGGTTAGTAGATGCTCGAACTCGTGACGTAAAGTTGACACGATTCTAGAATGGTGATTGGTTCAGTGGTTGAAGTGACATCAAATTGACGTCACACATTTACATATCGCGACGTGCGAAAATCTAATACTGTCTAATGACTTGTTTACCAGATACACGTTTTCTTGTACACAAATTCTGATCACATCAAATTGATACTATTTTCACAGCGCTTGGTTGGACACCAGTGGCGCCTACTGGATGGACGCTGATGTTGATGAATGCCCTACTGATACGGAAATCCTTGAAGAATTAGCTGATGAAGAAATCACTGAAGGTAATAGCCCGGCATGATCAAAACATTGTTAACCTAGGCACCACGTTTACTTTGGTCGTCTGTCGCTATCGGTGTCCCGATATTAGTACCGATGGCTCATATCGCACCCTGAACATTTTCATAACTTACGTGGAGGCAACATGTATAGTTGGGCCTATGTCGCTATCGGTGCCCCGGTATGTACCGATGGATCTGTTTATCATTATCCTGGAGATGTAATCATTAAGGGATCCAAAATGAGCGTTTATTGAGTTTCGACAGTATTTTTTGTGGGACATGAGAGCGCCTTCAGACCTATCGAATTGCATTCTGAATACGAAGCATGTCTTTCTGATATCAAATAATTTTAATTTTTTGAAAATCACAATATAATACAAATTTTATGACAAATTATAAAAATGTGATATTTTTCAAATTTTTGATATATAACAGTCCTCGAAGTAAATTATACAAATCTAATGATATATTCTTAAAGTGTATGTAGCAGGAAGGAAAAGCCGACGGTCAATTGAAAATTTTGACCTTTCATATGGAAGATATAGATTTTTTTCCCAAAAAGACCTAATTTTTTTTTGTTGTTTTGGGAAAAAAAATCCATATCTTCAATACGAAAGGTCAAAATTTTCAATTGATCGTCGGCATTTCATCCCACCTACATACACGTTAAGTATAAATCATCAGATTTATAAAGTTTACTTCGAGTACTGTTAAATATCAAAAATATCAATTTTTAATGATTTGCCATAAAATGTGTATTAAATTGCGAATTTCAAAAAAAACAAAATTATTTGATATCAGAATGACATTCTTCGTATTCAGAATGCAATTCGATATGTCTGATGTGCTCTAATGTCCCAAAATAAATACTGTCCAAACGTTCATACCCCAGCCCTTAATAGTATTGAGCGAAATCATGGTAATAGTGCATATTTGTGTAGTGTCATTGTTGTGTATTTTGATTAAAAAGATAGCACTTAAAAGTATATAAATGTTCAGGGTCTACGATCGAAAGAATTATCGGTTCAGGGAACCATAGGACCAAGCCAGACATGGTCTAAGACGGCAGCTATATAATATTCGCGAATGGATAGCTATAAAATAATATTCTTGGATTTGGAGACCGGATTTGCCACAAATTTGGGATGGCATACGAAAAGCAAATTCGGTGGGAATATGTAAATATTATCATCCCCACAAACACCTCAACCACCACGGCCCCACCACCAACAACAAAAACTGTGTTTAAGTTGCAGTGATTCGGCAATGGAATTGGGTTCCGTCGGACCTGATCTTAAAATTAACCAATGATAAAGATGACCAAGCATGTGTCTGAGATACATTCATGTGATTGAAAATGTCACCACAATAGCAGGATAACAGATGCTGTACAATGTACAGCATCTGTACATGTTGATGAATACATTTCATTACGGTTCACGACAACATATTAGTAGGCTATGGGAAATTGCTCCCTGCGTGGCAGATTATTAACGAGAAGCTACATTTTCAGATTAATACTACATGTATTTTTTTAATCTATTCTTGTATCACCAGACAATGCTGAAGAAGTTTCAGATATGTTAGCTGTGGTAACCTCAAATCCAGACTCCCTGAATGATAATGACGTTAACAATGCTGTCATCACTATAGAGCATCTATCTGATTCTATCGATACGCTCAACCCTACTACTAATACCGATATTCTAACTAATGTCTTAACGACAGTGAATAACATGGTTGATGTACCAATCATTGAATTGGAGGCGAGTCAGCGTGAGGAAAACACGTCTTCAAGGTTAGTTTAGTATACCTCGTATTTTACTCTGGAACTGTAAATTATAAGACGCGCACGCAAACATCAACATCATCATCATCAACAACATCATCAACATAATCATCAACCCCGGTCATCAACATCATCAACAACAACATCATCAACAACAACAACACCATCAACATCATAATCAACCATAGAATATACCTAGTCACAGGATCAGAAGCACAGCTCACACAAAACTTCACCAGATGAAAGACCATAGGAATTATTCCTCGGTCAACCGGCGGTCGAGTTTGAAGCTGCCCCTGAGGGGCACTCCTTTTCACTATTGAAAAATGCAGATGATTATCAGCAGCTTTTCCACAAGACATCTTTGGCTTCATATCTGCATGATGGTGCTGCACCTTTTGTAGTTGACTGGCCAGGCTGGTACCACACCAAACATCTCATTGCACAACGCCGGATTCCTCTGACCATCACACCTCGTCAAGGGCCGTTCCATATTTACATAAACATCCTAGACGACCACGTCCAGATATATAGATATCTGAATGAACCACTGTTCAAGTTCATTTCTGGCAAGGAGCGACCTCTAAAATTGTGTCAACAACCAGTACAGAATATAGCCAAGATCTTTTGGCTATATCATATGCAATGATGAACAAAAGCTTGTTCAGATGATTGGGAGTTATTAGTGCTGCTACCTGTTTTGACTGGAAGAAAGTGAGAGGCCAGGTCATTTTGCATTTGAAAGAAATCTTGAGTACACATGCAATGCTTGTACAATCTACTGGAGGATGTGTTTCCTATCGTTACAATTGTGCCACTCTATCATGGCTTTATAACAATGAGTTTCCCAAAGACCATTTCCAGGAGTACGGCATAAGGATAAGCATCTGGTATGTCCATGTGACTGAACTGTTTATCGAACTCTATTATGGCAGAATACGCAAAATACATCCTCACTATGATGCGAACATAGTGAGATAGGGAGAGAGAGAGCATTGACCTTGTCATCCATAGTACGAGCTGATGAAGAGTTCGCCAAAAGTTTTTCAAGAAGAAGGATTTCAATGTAATCGAAACAAAACCAGCAGATTACTTGTTGAGTCTGTTCAATAAGATCATGACACAGAATCAGGAGGCACAGATCATACACACTTCACCAGATGGAAGACCACAGGAATTCTTCCTCCCATCTGTTGATACCACCGTGGACACCAGAATCATGCCTGTTCCACACGTTTGAATCAAACCTGCCAAATGAAAGTCTGCAGCTGGATTGTGATCTCCGGCCTGGGTGCAATCAAGCTACTGATGGAAGCCAGGTGCCAGAACGGCGCCTTAGCTGTGGCCACGTCTCCACAGATATTGCATCGTGGATGGCAAAGGCTGCAGTTTATGCTCACCATGAGTGTGCAAAAGAGACACAAGGCTGGCAACAGCTTTTAACAACAAAATGGCGCAGGTGGTTCCGTTCGGTTGGAGCCGGTTTTAATTATTCTAAACAATGGAACGCGGTTCAACCGGCGGTCGAGTTGAAGCCACCCCAAAGGGGTACTCCTTTTCACCATTGAAAAATACAGATTATTATTATCAGGTTTTCAAAGGCCTCAAGGCACCCGTGGCTTCATATCTGCATGATTATGCTGCACCTTTTGTAGGTGACTGGTCAGGCTGTCTCATTGCACAACGCCGGATTCCTCTGACCATTATACCACGGCAAGGTCCGTTCCACATTTACATAAACATCCTAGAGGATCATGTCCAGCTATCTTGATGTCGTCTGTACGAACCACTGTTCAAGTTCATATTTGGAACATAGCGACCTCGAAACTTAAAACTGTTCAGATGCGAGTTGATTACTACTCCTGCCCTTCTTGGCTGAAGAAAAGTGAGAAGCCAAGTCATTGGTGCATTTGGATCATGAAGAAAGTAAGAAGCCGTGCCATTGGTGCATTTGGATCATCAAGAAAGTGAGAAGCCAGGTCATTGTACATTTGGATCATCAAGAAAGTGAGAAGCCAAGTCATTGGTGCATTTGGACCATCAAGAAAGTGAGAAGCCAGGTCATTGGTGAATTTGAATCATCAACAAGTGAGTACGACATAAGGATTAGCATCTGCCATGTCCATGTAACTGAACTGTTTATCGAGTTCTATTATAACAGAATACGCAAAATACATCCATCCTAACTATGATACGAACACTGTGATTAGTGTGAGAGAGCTTTGACCTTGTTGTCCATGGTACGAGCTGGTTAGGAGTTCGCCTAGAGTTTTTCAGCTAGTCACTCTTCATCATCCCTCTCGAAGTAGGATTTCTATGGCAATCGAAACAAAAGCAGCATATTACTTGTTGAGTGTCTTCAACAAAATCATAACACAGGATCAGGATGCACAGATTGTTCACACTTCCTCAGATGGAGGACCCAAAGAATTCTACCTACCATCTCTTGATGCCACCGTGGACATCAGAATCATGCCTGCTGCATTGCATCACAACTGCCAAATGAGAGTCTGCAGCTGGCATGTCGTTCACAGAGATTACATCTTGGATGACAAAGGCTGCAGCTTATGCTCACCAGGAGTGTGCTAAAGAGTCAGAGAGCTGGCAGTAGTTAGTTGGTCGTCAAATTAAGGCCTCCCCTCTTGGGTAGAGGAACAGTAACGCTAGTCATTAGTAGCAATGGCATATCGTAATTCATAATGCACAAATAAGAGACCCAGTCTGAACACAAACATCGCATTGTAATATACGTAAGCTATACTATATGCCAAATTGTCTGGACACACTCAGATACATTTTATTTTGAGGTCCCCTTTTTACCGAAAAATAAACAATAAATCACAAACACATTCAGATACGATGTCCTAACAAACGCAATTACGAACAATATTTTCATTTTTGACAGAATTCTGAAGACAGTCGACGAATTTGCCCTGCGCGTGCAGTTCACAGACACATCCATAATTCAGAATACACAGGCAGTGGATATGGCCGTAGCTAAGATAGACAACACAAATCTGAACACTGATGTTTTATTTCGTTCTGTGGGGACCAAGGATACCAACTACCAAGTAGGTTTACTAACTGTTGTACGTTTCTTCGTACTACGAGAAAATGAACTCCACAAAATCCTGACTGGGTAGTACAATTTCAAAAACGAGGTCATTCTTCTGTTTATTTTAAATGATAACAAATACATTCCCATCAATAACGTGAAACGTTAATATGTTCTTTCCTTATATATGAAGTGCTTGTTTCCAAACTATGTTAAATCCACAACCACATGTTTCTCATACTTGTGTGATACAATCACAATTACTTTGACCATGCTGCAGATATGGACCCGGCTCACTGCAGATTTGACACACTGCATATATCTGACGGTTGCAGATATGAACTGCAGATATGAAAACGTGCCTTCCCTTGACAATATGCAGACTATCGTTCTCATTTAGGAACCAGAGGCCTCACACAATATTGTTACGGTGCATCCATTCACTGTTTGCTTTGTAATGGTGAATCCAACAAAAATTACTATACCTATAGCATCACAACCAATTGCAATAATCGCACAGGTAAACCAGGGGGACTTAACATGGTTCGGAACCAAGCTCTTCATATGTTGAAAAAGAACAAATAAGATTTTAATTTGAAGTCATATGTGGCTCGATAACACATTTCGTTATGAATTTCAGATTTCGTTATGAATGATTCACCACAGTATGTCATATTAATTATCGTCATTGTTTCTACGAAGGGGCTAATAAGAAAGATTACACTGTGATTTAATTTCAAACACCAAATGATTCTTGAAAGTTGCATTAGGCCGAGCGCTTATAGAGATGTCGACGTAGTCAGGTAATTCATTTAACGCAGTGGACACTACTGGTCGTCTAAGAACATTTCTGATTGGTTGATAACTTGCAATGCTAATTTCAATTGCCAATTATGACTAGGGTGTTTATAAACTATTTATGGTCAAACTTGCATTTGCAGATGATCTTAGTAATCCTTGATTGGTTCAAAATTGGACACGATATTCATTTTGGCCAATCGACAGGTAGTTCTAATGGATCAGAAAAGAGGACGGGCTTCGAAAATACACAGTGATATCATGATATGATTGATTTAATAATCAAATCATAACAAGTTGTTTTGATTTTCTTCATGTTACAGCCTGAACTATACTTGAACTTTTCCCTAACTGGATTTAATATTGCGGACGATGATGGTATTCTGCAGGCTTCTATTCTTCTACCAAACTCACTTCTACAAACTGTTGCTGATGATATTGACAGGTGTCAATTCAATTTATTCCAAGATACAACTTTCTTTGAGGTTTGTCTTATTATGTGGCTTAATTCGTACGGCTAGAAAATAGTGCTTTAACCTAACATTGCAAAGATATGAGAAACAATTAAGTAGGCCTTCGTGTTCAATGGACAACCAGGAACTGGACAACGCACATTTTACCCACTATTTCTTTGATACACCCGATATAATACCACTCACGCCCCGGTGTGCACAGTGTTAATTTGTGTGTGTTTTTATTCGGGTTGTGATTCTGGGGTGGTGGGAAACGCACATTTAACCGTTATTTTTCATTTAGTTCAATGTTTGTGTGTGTTGTTTATGGGGTGGGGGTGTGTGTGCGTATGTACATGCTCGCTTCTCCATTACATAATTACACCAATACCCCTATTTCATAAACCCTACTAGGTTATCGATGTCGGAGGACCAACCAGTAATTCACAGGATCAAGCCTGCAACCCATCAACCAGCGACGACTCGCTCCAAGCGACAGACTGTGAATCGCCAAACGAGGAAGATAATCAACAAGATGGCGACAATGAGGATATCATCACCATACTGAACAGTGTCGTCATTTCCGGTAGTATCGGTGACCTAGAGGTCAACGATCTAGACGAACCTGCTATTATCAAATTACGTAACATTAACGAGGATGCCTTCAATCCGAGATGCGTGTTTTGGGATGTTAACATGAAAAGTAAGTTTCAATTCAAGTGGAGGAAAATTTATAACAGACTTTACTGTTAATTTTAAAGTCTTATGGGGGAATTTAGTGTGACCACTTTATGGCCTATCTAATAATATAGTATTCATTTCCGGTTATAACTTTGTTATTTGTATTTCAGACGGCAAAGGAGGCTGGTCTGAGAAGGGATGTAGAGTTAATGAAGAGGAATCCAGTAAATCGTTGACTGTATGCGAATGCGACCATCTTACTAACTTTGCTATGATTATGGTAAGTATTTGGGCGGGAAAAACCTCATAATGTACTTTTTGCCCTTGAACATGGATGAAGCAAACCATTCAATATAAAGTCTACACCTATAAGGCTTTATCCATTTTCACGGGGCCAAAAGTGTTTCCTGCATGTACTTTGGGCCCTTGAACATGGATGAAGCAACATCTTCAATATAAAGTCTACACCTACAAGGCTTTATCCAGGTTCAAGGGCCAAAAGTGTATATGAGGTTTTTCCCACCCAGTGACGAAATGATTCTTTATTTTGTAGGAGGTAACTTGCAAACGTGTGTGTTCTAAATAATGAATATATTCCTTTAGAGATATTTCTGTGTGATGGGCCATACTTAGTAAGTTGGACAAGCCCATCAATTTAGATGTTTGGCAATGAATCCATAGGATTTGAGTTCAGTACCTTATTTTAGATTTAATTCATTTCAACAATCTTTTTTCAACTCTAACAAAATAATAAAAAACCTTTATTTATACCATTTCCTTTACATCATAAATGATGTTAATAAGGCATTTTATCATAAATGACGTTACAGCTCTCCTTGACGATACGTTTCTTGTCATTCCTTTGCAGGATGTATACAAAGACGGTAGCCAGTTATCCAGAGGACATACCATCGCCTTGTCAGTGATTTCATACATAGGATGTGCTGTGTCATTCATAGCATTACTGTTAACATTGCTTACTTATACAATGTGCGGGTAAGTAATGAATACTCTTGACGTACTCTCTTAATGTAAAAGAGTGAACCAAACGAGTGAGTACTTATGCACTCCAAAAGGAGTGAAAATCAACCTAAAAGAGTGAAATTGGTACTCCAAAAGATTGAAATCTTCACTCTTTAAGGAGTCATATAAGGGACAACCCGATAAGGGACAACGGCTTCCGAATCCTCTTCATAACTTGGCTATGGCCGTTTATGAAAAGGATCGGAATCCGAAATCTGAGTTTGAAAAAGATCGGAATCCGAAATCTGAAATCGTCTCACGACGGTGCAGTGTTTCTATTCCTTTATATTGTAAATTGTAAGCAAACAAGAATATTCTGAAAAAGGGTCTGATCCCCATCAGCATTCTACCCTGTCACAAGTGCTAACAGAATTGTACTACTTTTGTTAATGCTGTCAAACTTTTGGAAACACTGAATGTAAGTAGGCATGGCTATATAAGTGTTCCTGTAGTCACGAGTAGCAACAAAGTAGATCCCGAATGTTTGCCGCGAAAATGTATACCAAGACCGAGGTAGTGATAGTTGTTGTACAGTACCGGTCGCTTTCACTGTGCGTGGGTGCTAAAATGCTGAATATTGGCATAAACATCAATCAAGCTCAGTACCAGTAGTTTTCACCATAGTCTATGTTTTCATTGTGCGTGCCGTCTAAAATGCTGAATATTGGCATAAACACCATGCTCATTGTATTCTATGATGTTGAATATTGGCATAAACACTGCTCATTGTCTCTTCCGTGTAAGCGTATTAAATCTCTTTGCACCAGAATTCACGCAATGACCATTTGTAAGTGTTAAAGTTAGGCCTGCTTTCCATACGCCTACATATTGTCTATATCACCCAGTTATAAAGAAATCATCAGTGTAATGTTCAACCAACAGCTCAATCCATAAATGTAGTTACACGATGTCATTTTGCAAGTAAATGAGAAATTAATTAGTATCGCCATTGATTTTAAGTTATACTTGATGTGAATGTCGTTTGAGACCTCAGATGCTGTACTAATGGGCCTCCTATGTTCATAAAACCGCGTTTTCAAAGGGCCTTCAGTTTCACCAAACATCACCGGTCTGAACTTTCAGATCAGAACCTCATACAGTCACTCACTCACTCGCTGATAAAAGATGGAGTACCATCTGAAAATTCCGAGGCAGGAATTCATTCCTTGTGTTTGGATCAAAAGTGTAAATCAAAATTATGATTTATACCAACACAGATGAACTTTCACGGACGATAGACATCATGTAATGGTGGTGTATCATAAATTGTCAATTACCAGTACCCCGGGAATGACCATGTCCAATGTTCAACTCATTGAATTGACTGCTCAAATTAAGACAATCTCATTATGTATGCGAATTCCCAAACAGTTTTCTGTTAAGTTTGAACGATGCATAATATAGAGGTTTTTACGTCACATGTGACATGTATTATGCAGTATTCCAGTTATTATATTATATGTTTTGTTAGTTTATGTTAATATTAATTGCATAGACCACTTGACATGTGACGTCATTGCCCGGCATTATGCGCGCGAATTATGACAATTGCCATTGTTCTTTGCTTTGCAGTGTGCATACGCATCGTAGTTTGCTCAGAGCATTTTAAATAGCCCACCTCATTTCAAATAGTGCAAGTAAGCCATTGAACATTGCAGCGATTCGTTCAAGCATATCGATAGACCAGTCCCTCGCCTTTGTTGATAAACAGTGATGTCAAGTGGCCTATAGCTTTAGCATTGCAATTATGTAGCTTTTTTCATCTCCATATGCACGCATTCCATTCATTTCATTTCATATGCAGTCGAGACAAGAAGAAAGGAAAGAGGAGAGACCGCAGGTAATACACTTACATTTTCTGTACATCTGTATTTCAGAATTTAGTCATAACTAGAACATATTCTTCTATACTGAAGTTTATGTAAACATTTATCTGGAAGAACAAGAATTGTAATCGAACAAAGTGTTTAAATATAGCCGGTACGCTCTAGTATAGCAAGTATTACTCTACTCGATTTTTGATAAACAGAGTTAAGCTTATTATTGGGTGTACGATGTTTTAATACAAGTGTTCTATACAGACCGAAACCTCGTATTGTGTAATTCTGCCGAAGGTATTATTTTTGATTGATAATATAATATAATATAATATAATATAATATAATATAATATAATATAATATAATATAATATAATAAAATAAAATAAAAGTTATTAACATTATTGCATGTGATGTTTGTTATTAATGAACTATCAACTAATTTTAATTAGTTAAAAGTTAGGGTAAATTGTATTGGACAATGCATTAGTTACAAATATTAAATGTTACAACAATTATAATAGCTATATTTATATTACACAAATAATAAGGATCGATCAGAAGATTGAACTAATTTGGCTCTATTGTCTAAGACTAATATTTACTACATATTGTACCACAGATCCGGACGGCGTGATAAACGTACCAAGATCCTGCTCAACCTTGTCGTCGCCCTCCTCTTAGTGAATCTCTTCTTCATCTGTGGTGCCTTAGTGGCAGATTACAGTGGTTCTGGGCCGTTATGCGTTGCTATGGCTGTCATCCTCCATTATTTTCTATTGTCGGCTATGATGTGGATGGCATTGGAGGCATTTGATATGTATATGGCTCTGGTGAAAGTGTTTGAAAGTTATTATAGTCACTACTTGTTGAAGATGTGCATTGCCGGATGGGGTGAGTTACGTCTTGAAAATAGTAAATGATTTTATGGTAGCATTCTAATCAAATTCAAATTACTTTTTTTCTCTTACAATCACACTATTCATGTATCATTTTGTATTCTTTCAGGGTTACCAATCATAGCTATTGCGTTCACAGCTGGATTTGATATCAACAACTATGGATATCACAGTGGTCTGTAAGTAATACTGCAAGTTATAAAGTCTTACTTTTCTTTTGAATTTCAAATGTATATTTTTGAAAACTTGTAGTAACTTGACTCACATAATTCCAAGTTTGATTTTTGGGATTTGTCAAGATAAAAAATGCTTGTTTACTTTAGTATAGGTTGCTCAAGGTGAGTTGGAGCGGTGCCTTAGCTAGTGGTGTTTGGTGCTCACATATTGAGAAAAATAAAGCCCACACTCACAGGGAAGATATGATTTTAATACATGAGATCCCAAGGTCATTATAATGGGTTTTATTTCCCACCATGTGCATGGATTTTTCTTGTAAGGGGAAATAACGAAAACCTGTTTTAGCCTATCGTCATAACTCAAAACCTTTTATTGAAGCCTATGGCAATCAAGCAGATCATTAAACGATAATAATCTTTTCTCCAATTGTTTTCCGTTCTAGATGTTGGTTGTCTGTGATACCATTCTACGCTAATAATAATCTTTTCTCCAATTGGTTTCCATTCTAGATGTTGGTTGTCTACGATTCCATTCTACGCTGCTTTTCTTGCTCCTGTATGTCTCATTCTTCTGTTCAATTCTATTGTATTCATCATGGTGACAAAGCAGTTGTGTGACATGCGCAAGAGAAAAATCACAAAATCCGACAGCTTTGATCTGGCAGCCCAACTCCGAGCTTCTTTCAGGTAACTTTGAAATTAAACCCACATTTTATTACTTTATTTGTATTATATATCATAACGTTTCAGACGAAGCTAAACAACAAGCGGCTCGATTCTTTGAAATCCCTGAATGAAATATTAAAAACCTAAAAATCAATTGAATACCTGAATACAAAACCCACCCAAGTCCATACTTTGACCAAATTGAGTTAAACGTTGGAAATTGTTTGCTTATACATAGGCCTATCATATGCTCACCATCATCTACGTGCCTCTATTGAGTATGTGAAATCCAAGAACCACCCAAGTCCAGGACTTAACTCACATATTATAGTGCCCTCCAAACAGGGCAAGATGGCTGACATGCTAAATTGAGGTGATAGCAACAGTGATGACGGAATAAGTGGTAAAAAACGCAGAAATGAAGCTGAATGGGCACAGAACAAGAAAAAAACTGAGAGTAAAGGGTAAAGAATACACTAGCTATGTGATTCAAAAAACAACCCAAGTCCGTTTACAAAATAACACCCCACGAAATCCCCGAAATGCTAATCATCATACCTAATACAGTTTAAGCCATTCATTTGCATGTAAAACTTGACCTATTTTCCAGGTAAATCTAACTGAAGGAATTAAAATAATACAGTTTCTTTAGTTTTCTCAAAATCACTTTCCATGGACTTGGGTGGGGTTTGTATTCATGTTTTCAATTTAAGTTAATATACAACCAACATTCCTTTGTCTTGTTAAATATTCTATGCATTAGGGTTGACATTAACCCTGGAATTATGGAAACTTTTGAGCCTCATAACTGACCGCTAAATAATTCTTACGTATGTTTTTTTACGTAAGAATTATTTAGCAGTTATGAGGGTCAACTGTTTCCACAATTCCAGGGCTGAGACCATCCGTAAGGGATGTGCTGCATTTTGGTGTTTTCCTCCAGAACATTGTTTTCCTTGTGTTTATTGTTTTTTTAATCTTTTTCTCAACCTCTCAGCATAACTTTCCTCCTGGGTCTAACCTGGATCCTGGCCATCTTCGCTGTGGGCAGTGCAGATCTCACATTCAGCTACCTGTTCGCAATATTTAACTCATTACAAGGATTCAGTCTATTCTTTTTTCAATGTGTTCTCAATCCCGATATACGTAAAAGATGGTTTAGGGTGTGCTGTCCCAAATGTGCACCACCTGAAGATGATCGTAAGCATTTATACCATTTATAAGCATTCGTAGATAATTTTTCATGGTTAATAAGAAAGTTCGGTAACTAGGGAAAAGAACAGGAATGTAGTGTAGGCTATGGGTTGAATGGAAATATTGCTGTTTGATGATGACGATGATGATGGCGATGAGTGAAAGGAGGAATATACATTAAATGTGTTGAGGAAGTGCTAATTGTTATTCCAAAAATTGACGCATTGAAATTGGCGAAACCGCATTTAATTTTGATTTATTGACTTGACCCAACAGTATGCAAGGGTGATGATGATGATGATGATGATGATGATGATGATGATGATGATGATGATGATGATGACGCGGTGACGAAGAGTGGAAAGAGGAATAAACATTAAATGTGTGCAAGATGGTGCAGAAATCAGCCTATGGTAATTATGAGGTACAGCGAATTTACAACGTGTGTAAAAATATATAATACATCTTATAACTTCCTGTCGATGTTGCAACTTGCAAAAAACGGTATTGCATTTATCAGTATCTTCGGTATCGTATCCCTGCATTACTCAACTCAAAGTGCCTTCTCTTTCCAGCTTACCCATCCAATGATGCCACAACTCGCCGCATCACACAGCAACAGAAGATCTCAACATCATCGATGTCTCCTCTTGCTGTGTCCTCCAGGATATCACAGTTTGAAAACGGACATTATGACAATAATAGCAACGGACACACGTACGATAATAGTAGGAACGGACACACGTATGATAATAGTAGCAACACGTATCACCCTACATCGTACACCGACAATACATATGGTGAGTTTACATAACGTCATTTGGCGGGGAAAACCTCATAATGTACTTTTGGCCCTTGAACATGGATAAAGCCTTTTAGGTGCAGACTTTATATTAAAGAGGCTGCTTCATCCATGTTCAGGGTCCATAAGTACATGCAGGAAAAACCTACTATTTACTTTTGGCCCTTGAAAATGGATAAAGCCTTGTAGGTGTAGACTGTATATTAAATGATTTGCTTCATCCATGTTCAAGGGCAAAAAGTACATATGATGTTTTTCCCGCCCAGTGACAATAATACTTTGAATAAATCAATTTACTATTTTTTTTGAGAAGGACAGGTTCCTAAGTGAGAATACAAAAATAAATTTCTAGAACATTGCAAGGCATGAAGGTACGCTTTATATTTCAGTTTACATTATAGATTACAAGAGGAACAACAAGAGTCCAGATAACTATTTTGTTGTCCATATTTAGATAATTTGGTTAGGCTGATGACCATGTATAGCCCTTTTTGGATGGACGCTATTTACAGGCTGCCTGCAGCACTCAGTATTTGACCATTCAAATTGACAAATACCCCATATCTTAGAAATGTTGTACCAAACTAGAATGTCCGTATACATTCTGATAAATTGGTATTTTTTCTTTTCTTGCAGATAACGCAGGGCCGTATGATCCAGATTATGAGGCAATACAACCCATGCCTCTACCACCTCGAACTACGACTACGTGAATTATTGAACGCCACTTTCATTCATACACTACTCAAAGAAATTAAAGTGATCAGACTTATTTATTAACATTTTTCAAAAACAGCATTAACCTTATTGGTAGAGTTTAAACCGTTACACACAACTAAATTTGTTCACTTACGTGAGCTTTCGACACGACGACTCTGTGTCTTTTTCAAACTGATGGTGACTGGTTTATTGATCTGGGATGTCACATGACGAGCTGACGATGTCATGTGACAGAACAGGTTCATAGACCGGTGGTAGCTGGTGGCGGCCTTTGTCCTTATTTAACCTTGTAAATCAGACGAGTGTCATTTCATTCGGTAATGTTTTAGGCAACAGAACACTTGCACTACCAAGTGCTGAAGTCCAGTGATACTGAAATACACTTTGGTTAAGGCCTTGCCGTTTAGATTTTAAAGGCGAGTAGTTAATCACTCGCTAGTATTATGCTAGGCGTGTGGTCAGATTTTCACAAATGCCACTTTTTACAAGTAGATCGGCTTAAAACGGTATTCATGTACTTATGATGAAATGCGCAAGAAGTGCGCTAAAATTTGTGACTTTCTCCGGTTGGAGGGAACAAAGAATCGATTAAATGATGAATTGACTGATTCGATGGCTGATTTTGGGAGATTCACAGCGAGTATTATTTAGTGTCTATGGCGAGTGGAAAATTGCTCACTAGAAATCAAGTATGGGCGAGCGAGAGGGATCGCTCGCCTCAAACGGCAAGACCTGTTAGCACCATAAGAACAAAAAAGAAAGGGGAAAATCAAAATTGTCAGATTCTGTTCCTTTACATTTTTTTAGTAGTGTATGTTCTTTTGTTTGTTATGATAAGATATATTTTAATTGGTAAAGTGTTAATATGTTTGTATATTTTGGTCCATTTACTGGTACTTTAAAGTTTTAGAGAAGACAGTGATAATGTTTTTAAACAAATAGTTGAAGTTTTTAGCATGGTAAGGACGAAAATCTTGATGTTTTAACAGACGCCAGATTCAAAGTATTTTTAAAAGCCTTTTATTTATAAGTTTTTAATAATTTGCCCAAAAAATTGTATTATTTTTATCACGAATTTCAAAAACTCAAAATTATTTGATATCAGAAGGACATTCTTTGTATTCAGAATACATATCGCCATGTCCGATGTGCCCTCAGGCCCACAAAAATATTGTGCAAAGTTGGGTGACCGATCCCTTAAAACAATATGTTTCCAAATTTTGTGTTGTACTGTTCCAGTCGATTTGATATGACATGTATGAGGAGCAAAAGCGTGTTTAACAATGCCTCTTAAGATAATACCTACTCATATATCACTACGTTTTTGTTCACACAATTTAACCCTAGAACTACGAAAGGGAGTTTTGCCACCCCAATATATTTTATCCGTTATGAAAAAACGTACGCGTTTACGTCCAAATGACCTAAGCTAATTGTAGATCATTCCTTTGCACTAAAATGTTTTACCCCAGCACCTTACACGGGGGTATGACTGGCCATCAAACCATAGAGGGGATTGGTGAGGCCCATCATTGGTTTCTGCAGTCAAATCATTGATTTTCATTTGGTTGTTGTAACATTTTGCCAAGAGCTACTGACTTTTTACTTGTTAGTAAGGTTGAAAATTTTCAATGGGATAATGAGAAAAATATGAGATTTCTGATACCAAAATCCCACTTTTGATGAAGAAGAATTGGTGATGAGACTCTCGATGGACAAGAACATATATTTCTGTTGGAAGAAATGGGCGGATTTTTGTCATTTGAGCCAAGACCAAATGCAAGTAAGGCACACGGTTCAGTCTTAGATGCATTAGCCTTTCGTTTATTAACATGATTGAGGAGCATGTAAGGGAACAAAGCAAAAGTTCGATGACATCTTATCAACAAAAGTGCTTTCATTTGTCCTTCCTCTTTAACGAAAAATATTGAATATTCCAACCCAAATTATCATTATTGACCGATACTATTTTCTTACAAACGCGACCATTCCCCCTAACAAAAGGACCTTTGTTTATAGGACGTCATCAAAATTTTGAATGTTTCCATCAATTAAAATAAGGTGTATAAATAAAATATAAATAAGACTCTACAGAAATTGGAATCACAACTCGCCTCTTTTTATTTAAGGATGAATCTTATTAGCAATATAAAGAACACACAATTGCCCGTTATATCTACCAAGAAGAAAATAACTTAATAGGCGAACTTGAATTAAGTTTGCAGACCTGAAAGTTTGTATGTACAGTTTGTGTAAGCATTTATTGCCTTGCCGTATGGTCAACATGGTGGTGAAGCATGAGTATAAATCTACAGTGATGTCCGAAAATTGTTGGGAAATCGAATGTAAGAGTAAATCGTACTTGCAATTTAATTTAATTTAATCATGATTACTTCATACTATAATAAACTTTCAAATGTAAAATAACAAATTTACTTTCGTGATTTCTCGTTTTCACTGGAATTAGTCCGGCTGCCAGTCGGTATGACGTTGTTTTGGTGATGCATAGTTTTTGGTGTTCTTCTCAAGAACAATATGTTTATTTAGTGGTCTCTGTATTGTTCTGTTTCTAACTAAACTATTGAAACTGGCACAAAGCACATTGATCGGTTTCCTATAAAATATAATATGTAAAAAAACCTGCGGTAACCATAGATATTAATGTAAAATTGATGTGCCGATAAAAGGAAACTCCTGAACCCTCTGCCTCCAGAGTTTAGGATAAAGTTTCTACCATGTTTACCTAACTTTAAATGATAAATCAAACATTTCAGGTACTTTATCATTTTGGTCTTAAAAACCTCTATTTTTTAATCTTTGTCTACTATAATATTGTCTTGTTGCAATAAATAGCAAAGAAACTGCTAAAACTACCACCGCGCATACCAGTAACCATATAACAACAGTCTTAGCATGACTCTTAGAATACCCTGATGAGCCTAGTGAGAACCTGTACGTGATAGGTTTGGTCTTTGACATCATCCAGTTGTATGCGTCATTATTGTCATCTAGAGCGAGGAGAGCTGGGCCGATTTCATTACGAATACGCTGGTTGTAGGCGTTATACCAATCAAGCTGTGGGCAAAACCAATCGTCTTAAAGGAAGTCTCCGGTAATCATAACATTATGCCTTAAATATCAATCACTAATCACATCATTTTGTAAAACAAACTAATACTGACCATAAAAACGTATAAAAACAACCAGCTCTCAACACACGATATTCAAAATTCCCGCGTCGAAATTTTCTAGTGCAATGACGTAATGATTATTTGTGTTCAGTAATTATTGTCGCCAGCCTTCATTGTATTACATGGACGTCATTGCACTAGACAATTTCAACGCCCGGGAATTTGGAATATCGCGTGTTGAGAGACGGCTGTTATTCATTTCTAATGGCCAATATGAGTTTGTTTAAAATAAAATCACGTGATTCGTGCTTGATTATTATTTTTCTAACATAATGTTGTGATTGCCGGAGAATTCCTTTTTAATAGTATTTTTAAGAATTTCACAATTCATTTAACCTTATCAGTAACGCAACAATATACATGTGCAGTACCCTTATTACGCTCAATAGAATGAACTACAGCACCCAGGATAAGTTCCGTGTATTAACGTATACATCGTCTGTTGATAACAATCTTACCTGCCTATCAGTAAACATACTGAAATCAATTAGAGGAGGTTCCAGTGGAACTAGAGAGGCCATTTTCCACGTTATGTATGTCGCATCATCAAACTTATGCTGTGTGTGCAAATACATGAGCATAAAGATAGTATTATCATTACAAAATGTCGTATGTTAAAAAGTTTCAAAAATGTTTTAGATCTCATTTTTATTTTATTCATTTTTATTTTATATGCGGGTACAACAAAATCACGTCACTTTTCAGAAAAAAGCTTTTTGAAACCAAAGAATTATGTCACTCGGGGAAAAAAGAAAGTCATGTGACTCTCCCAGCAAGCACAAATCGTATTTGCAAGACTACCTTTTCAAATGGGCACATTAATGTTATCAGAATGCGTTCCATGTTTGGTTATAAAAAGTTTGCAGACAACTTTCACAACTTTGTTAAATTTTACTACCAAATGACCGCAACCGATCTTATTTAAACGTCAACAAAAATGAACTTGTTAAAGATGTTTGTCAACATAAAAGCATTTTAACTATGGTTTTGAAACGTGAAACAGATATTTGAATTTACATGTATTAAAAGAGTTTTGAATGAGTGAAGTTATGTGTTTGCTGGGTGTTTTGATGATTCCAATGTAATGTAATATCAACTTTCCTGACATTAACAACAATATTTCACTAACCTCCGTGTCTGCTTCCACACTACACATGATATCCTCAATACGTATACCAAATTCACCATCTTCATAATAACCAGGCTCTACACAAACAAACATAATTGTCAAACAAAATGAAAATAATTGAATCAATCCATAATACTCCACTTGTTGGACATTCCACTGGTTCGACACCCATCCAAGACCAAAGATCAGATTACTTACGAATAGGGTTAGAGTATAAATTGTTACGAGCCGTAATGACCCAAGGCCAAAATCACCTTTCACAACAACAAAATACACTGTTTGATTAAGTTAACAAAATCAAGCCAAGTCTTTAATTGAAAGGAAAATATGCTTGATACTTGACAACAAATGCACATGCAATATAATCAAATATAATCACTCCTAACTAATTACTACTTAGCCGGCAGTCATCTTCTTGGTGATTATAGAGTTCTAGACGGCTGATGTATATCCTTATTCAATTGTCCTGTGAAAATCACTGTTCAGCGAAGTCCACTGTACACTTGCATTTATAATCCCCTGCGTAAAATCCTTTGCGTATAAAATCTTCGCACAGAAATGGTGCTGCTTTCTCCACACTTAACTCATTGCGCAGTTCTCCAAACACTTAACTCCTTGCTCGTTCTCCAAACACTTAACTTCTTGCGCAGATGACAATCTCCAAAAATGGTGTTCCTTTCACCAATCACTCTCTTTCTCCAGGAAACGCGCTTATTTCTGCACTGCTCAACTTTATTGACAGATGTGTTGTTTTATAAACCAGACTCCAGCAAGTCTCTCAAAATCTCTTTCGTTGCTGTATTAAAACAGCACATTATTGGCTATACAAACTGGTTCAAATGTACCTCTTTTTGAAGCACGACGCACAGTGTCGACGCCCTATACGATAAATATAAATTTAATACTCCGTTGGTGAGCGACGGGCGAGTGGTAGTGAGCGACAGGCGAGTGGTATTTCACTGAACGCAAGAAAAGGAGTTCTATCTGATTGGCTAGCAATCGATCGCTTAGGTCGCTCAGTAGTCAACTACAAACTCAAAATAGAGCAACGTATTCAATTCGATTGAAATCGATTATTCTATTATTGACGTAGATAAAGAGAATTTACAGCGGATTTCAAATGTTTTACATCAGAATTGCAGTTAAACATATCCACAGCAAAATACCGGTCCTCACTAATTAGTTAATTTAATTTCCAGGTAGTTAATTTAAACGAAACCTGTGATTTACGTGACAACAAATAAAATTTTCTTGCAATAGAAATATCATATGGGATACTGATATGGCAGGCCGCAACCGCCACAACGTGGAGCTGCTACGCGTAGCTGACTTTTTGCTCCGTGGAGCCAAATTGACCAATCATGTTAGAGTTTTTCATTACTCGGAGGTAAAACTGACCAATCAAGTACGACTTACTCATTACGTGAAGCGAATTTATTCATTAAGAATTTGCCAGACGAGCTTCACGTAGTTGCAAGATATCCTCGGTCACGAAAGTTATGATTCAAAAAGTAGTTTATGAAAAGTACGAACCGACTTATTATTAAGATGGACATGCACTCACAAGAAACTCATACAGTATTGTACACAACTATATAGCTAGGCAGAGTGGTGGTAAACCATGCACACAATTCTGCGATCTGCAGTGTATCGCCGGGAGCTGATTTGTACATCTTGCGCGGCGTGGCCTGCGGAATTCGACCTTCAGCAAACCAGTTCGGATTTACTTTATATACTAGTAGTAGGCCATACATACTGTAGTTACGGTACTGCCCGTTTTCCTATACACAATACTCAGTGCGCTCACCATTGACGCGTGACCTAGTGTATGTTAGAAGTATTATGCCATTGCCTAGTTGACGTCACTGTGTAAAAAATAACCAGCCAATATTTAAAGTATTCTCTGAAATTCTAGAAAATATAGTTTTGTAACATTTCCTAAATTTTTAGCTAATTTAGGTGTTTGGAAATATTGGTACTTTTGTGTTTTAGGAAGGATATGTAGAACGCTGGTTAACAATATAAAGCAGACTATTGTCTCATTTCGTAAACAAAAGCCCAGACAGTATTGTTACCTTGCGTTCGCTTTATAATCATTCACCCAACTGAAACTATAATACCAGCTCATTGCTCATTGCACAGGTAAAACAGACACAAGTGCAGTGTGTATTTAACCAGAAAAGATCTGATGTAACATAGTTGAGCTGTTTTCATTGAGTGTTATCTTGGTTTAATAGCTTTTAATGGGGTTTAAGTCCTTCAAAGGTCGTGGTGAATTCTACTGTAGACATGACTGCATCATGATTATTTTAAAGTCAACAACATTCAACAATATGATCACCGTGATAGTATGACAGTATCAGTACCGTGGGTGTCAGTGATCCTGGCCTGACACAGTAGACAAACAAACAAACACGCCACACACATGACACATGCGTGCAAGGTAACATTGACTATACACTAATCAAACAATGGTATTGATCCTGTACAACTGTTTGTGGTTTATTTACATTCGATTCATTTAAAATCCACATAGTAAACATTAATTTTGGCAAGAGTTTCTCTCTCTGGAACGAGGATGCATCAACTGGCTCCGCGTAATGAAAAGATCTACATGATTGGTCAATTTAGCTCCGCGAAGCAAAAAGTAAGCTACGCGTAGCAGCTCCACGTTGTGGCGGTTACGGCCAGCCATATCTGATCATGCGAAAATCGTAAAAACATAGAATAGAAACAGTGTGGCAGACTTTCAAAATCTCACATTGTATGCTTAGCCTGAGTCGCTCGGCCTATCTCGAATAAAATCACCATGCGTAGCTGTTGAAAAACGTGAGGATTCATCGTACTATCACGGCAATTTTTGATACGAAGATATAGGGATGATGACGATGTGCGACGACCAACACATGGATAGCTTACAAACTCTCTTCATATTCTGCCAAGAGCAACTTCGTTGCTTTCACCTTTACACTCATCAAAAAACCCATGATCTATTAATAGACCATTCTGTCACATACAACACTTCCTTTTGGTATTCCCCATATGATGCTATAATCACTTTACAATCTTGGGGATTTTCCCAATTTGTGCAATACACTGAACATAATAGAAAGAAAATGATGAAGATAAGCAAAAAAGAAGGAAGAAGACACATTTAGAAAGAAAGAAAAGTCAGTATGAAAGAAGGGAAAAAAGAGAGGAACAAGTAGGCACCGGGGGGGGGGGCACTTCAATATGAAACGGATATAGGTGTAGGGCTGGCACTTTCGCACTAAGGGGCATTCGGTGAGAGCAAAATGTAAAAAATATAGGGTCATTGGGTGAGAGCATGATTTTTGGCATTCGGTGAGAGCAAAATGTAAAAAATATGGGGTCATTGGGTGAGAACATGACCTTTTTTTTAAATGGAATCTTTGGGTGAGAGCCGAAACAGCGCAACAAAAACCTCGAAAATCGGATTTCTAGTTCTAAATGGCTTCAAATTTCATTGTTTTTTTAAAAATAAGTAACAAAATCAGTGACAAATGAAAGTAGCTGTTCAAATTGAACTTGTAAGGGTCTTTGGGTGACAGATCAAATGGAAAAATAAGGGGTCTTCAGGTGACAGAGCATTTGTTCGTAAAAAAAAAAAAAAATATGGGGTCTTTGGGTGACAGCGATGCTGAAAAGGGGGTCTTAACAGCCCTACATACGCGTCACCTCCAAAGTTGAGTGCCCCCCCGGGAGTAGGCATAGAGCTTACCATCCGAGACACAAACGTTAAGATCAATAGGTTCTTCTCCTTCGTAATCGGCATTAATGTTGATTGGAGCTATATAATAGACAAAAAAGATTATTACAAATATACTACTAATGTTAATGATGTCTTTAAAAACATTATGGGCATACCGGGGAAAGGTAATCTTCTAGTTGTCCCTAGTTTAATGCAATGCCTGTAGGCCTAAATAATACTCTAAAATTAATTAAATTATGGTTTAAACTGGTTTACTAGGCTTTAGTGTAAGGAAATGCGAGATTCCAGTATTATGTTGCTGGTATGTTCAATTGTGTATTTCCAAGATTCCAAGACCTTAAAATACGCTATCTTCTGAAAGGCCAATGTTCCGCATACCTTGTCATGTCTGTGAACTGTAAAGATATTGCACAATGCTGAGACAACTGAAGGTGCAAGACTCGCATTTTACCTAACCTAAAGATGCAGTGCTGGATGTTATACTCAGGAACATACCTTCGTGAATATTAAGAAAATGTCCTATTCCATGTCCCGTACCATGCTTGTAGTCTAAGCCTCCTCGCCATAGTGGTTCACGTGCAAAGGCATCAATATCACGACCTACAATGAAAAGGGGAAATGAAGAATTGAGCCGCAATCTACTAAGGTAAGTAGTGAACGTCAACTGTCCCGAGATATTGTTTAACTGTGTCTACTTCGAGTCTGGAAGTAGGTACACTTACTATTATGGATGACCAGTAGTCTTCACTAGGCCTACTGTAAACATGGTAAATGCGGACAAGTCATGTCATTCACGACCGTAGCGTAGGTCTTTAAGCTGCGGTGTACCACATTGTCGCCGTCGCGATGTATTAAATCAACTCTCAGTACTACTTTAATATTTATGCATTATTAAGCATGGGATACGGGCCACGGAAAATTACCCCAATGTGAACTTCCTGAAACATTTTATTTATCTGGATATTTGCAAAATCAAATAATTTGATGTTATGAAAAAATAACAGTCGTTAAAGATTAATTAAAAGTCGAAAGATGAATAATGCAAGAAACCGACCACTTGATCGGTTGACGTAAAGCGGCCCGTCCTAAATTACAAGGCTTTATCCAGTTGCATGCCGAAGACCCATAGGGCCCTACGAAAAGTAATTAATGCTACTATTTATAGAAGCGATTGATACTCTCCATCAATTTCTAATGCTAGATAATTACTTCTATTACAAAATCTTATTAAAATTTTTAGTATTAACTGTTTGATCCATTAAGATTCTGCACAGCAAAAAATATTTTCTACAACTCAAGTTGCTTAAAAGCTAGTTTTAAACAACATGATAAGTTCTTTAAACCTGGCACATATAAACAACTTGAGCTTGAAATTTTGTAAAAGTTAATAGAAAGCAAATAGAATATACTTCATTATGTTGTTTATTTTTGAACCAATTTTAATGTGTTGTTTATTTTTGTTTGCAGTGTGCATTTCTTACCGTAAATCTGTCCTTTTGCGAACACTCCAAGAGCAAGATCGATATGCCCTATTAGAACCCGTGTATAAGCTTCCTAAAAAATCAAGGATAGGACAATAAGGCTATTGAATATGTTGTTACGAGTCGTTAATGATTCAAACCCAAAAACACCTTTTACTCAAATACACTTCAGAACACACAACAAAACACACTGTTTGAGCATGGAGGTATATAAATAAATGGAGAATGATCGCCAGAATTCTAATCTCCTAAGTGGAGATTATCCCGTTACCTCTATTCAATGAGTCACCAAACTTGAATAGACCAGCCACTTCAGCCAAGCTATTGATCTCCACGATGGTTATGAGCCTCTACCATGGTTCATTGATTGTCACTCCCAAAATTTCCTCATAGGAGTTGACCTACATTGACCCGTACCGGAAGCCTTGTAAAAGAAACTGTATAATGACGTCAGCTAGTCAATCAGCTAGTTCAAAGTCACCAGTTTTGATAGCTTATAGTTTCAATGTATGATCGTGCGAAAACCCGAAGAAATTCTGATGTTCTGTTCTCAAGTTATGAAACTGTTTTCTACACTAGTTGTGCCGTAACTTGACAAATATACTTAGTTTTCATGTTCATATATTAAGCTTTTAAGGGGTCTGAGGGAGTTCAAATATAGTGCAAATGAAAGCAAAACGTTTTTACCTTCCGATTGTGAAAAAATTATGTTGGGCCAATTTGGGCCATTTGAGTTACGAGCGAGCAAAATTTACCGGAAGTACTTCGGAATTCAAGCAAAAGTGATGATCAGACAATCTTTTCTAGAGAGAAATTGATATACGGAATGTATAGGCCCTATACATACTTTGTTTAAACAGTTTCTGATAGTTTAGTGTATGATAACCGTGATTTTGGTTGAAGCTTCGGGTCAAATTGATTGAGTGCCATGACGGATATGTCATGTTATTGTTTTTAAACTTTTAATTCTGTATTGTCATGAAATCGTATAGGCCGCCTAAATCATCATCAAGTTAAACTTCTCATTGTATAATAAATAATTATCAGTATTTAGGCCTAAATGATTATTAATATTATTAGGAGGCTATCATTTTCTTTGGAGGAGGGGTTCCAAATATACGGGGGGGGGTCATAACTTTTGGAAAAAAAAAGTCATAATTCAATTTTTCATGACCAAAATGTAGGGAGTCACAAGATGACAACAGATAAGGTGTTTTTTTTTTAAAAATATTGATTTTTTGATGCAATTTAAGCACTCAATTTTTGGCGAAAATGAGATTTTGATAGGCCTATCAAAATTTTATGAAACATGAGCACTTTCCAATAAGTATAAACTTCATTTTACCCCATTGAAATCAATGGCCAGTGAAACAGACTTCACAATGTAATCAGCTTAGCATAATCAATATAAACCTGAAATTGCCTATTCAACAATAATTGGTCATAACCAACGTAGTACAAAAGAGGCTTGGCTGGATCATTCTCCATTTATTTATATACCTCCATGGTTTGAGTAAGTTAACAATTTCTGAATTTTTAATCAAAAGTAAAGTATAATTTAACAATAATCCAGCAAACACAAAACGTTTTCGACATCATTCGCAAAAGGTTATAAAAGGTTGCCAGAAAACGTTTAAATGTCGGGTTATATAAAGGGTATATTAAGAGTATAAAACGTATTCATAACCATAAAAAACTTTTTTGATAATCTACTGCTCAGCAAACAAAAATGTTTAACAAAAAACGTTTAAATGTCGGGTTCTATAAAGGGTATAAAAACGTTTTAATAACATTCCAAAAACATTCTTGAAAACTTTGTACAAAACATTCTAAACAGAATGTTATTTTGGGGTTGAAAAAATATTTTGAGAAAAATGTTTGCCCAAAATATTTTCAATAACGTTTTAAAAACGTTTTCATGACCTTTATATAACCCGACATTTAAATGTTATTAAAAGGTTTTGAAAGAACATTTTAAGAACATTTCTGTGTCTGCTGGATTTAAATATTTTAACATAATGTTATTTCAGTATTGACACAATATTTGGCAAAAATGTTTGCAAAAAAAGTTTACAAGAACATTTTTGAAAACATTTAAAAATATTGTTGTAGTGTGTTTTCATACAAAACGTTTTAAAACGTTATCATGACCTTTATATAGCCCGACATTTTAATGTTATTAAAACGTTTTTACCTGACCACAAAGCCAAAATATAACTTTTTTAAAACGTTTTTAAAACGTTTTTGTGTTTGCTGGGAACTTTGTGAGTGAATATAAATACATACAATTAGTCAGAATCAATCAAATACATTATGTTGAATAATGTTACTTAGCAAAAGGCAAACTGCAGCGTGCAAACTGTTTATCTACACAGCTCTTGCAAGTAACAGTAACCCAATAACAACAAACGTTATTGCAGAGGTGTAGCAAAAGCTTAAGATGAAAGGATCCATTTATTCCCCATGTTACACATGTATGTTTTGCATTTTCGTTTTTAAAAAAGAAGCACAAAAGCAACACAACCAAAAAGACCGTTTTGCTATTTAAATGTTGTGCAAGTTGATGTTTTGATAATGTCAACATTTATACATTATAATGATTAATTGATCAAATCAGATTATTGCGCTTAAGGTTACACAAAGAGACGTATAAAAAACGTATAAAAGACGTATAAAGTTGTTCTCTAAAACAGAGTTTTCTCAGTAATCAAATATCGCAGCGAGTGAAATGTTGGTGCATTGGATGTAGCTTAACATTTTGTGTGTGTTATATACAAATTATTAGAATAAATTTGAAAAGCCTTCGTTTAAAGCATTTTTACCCACCATGTACACAAGATCAAAAACACGTTCCATGAGGTTTTTTTCAAATGTGCGCTCCGTATAAATCCACACCGAGCGATTGTTTTCTTCTTTTTCGTATTGTATTACAAATCGATCAAAGAAATAATGTTGCCATGGGGAAGAACCAAATACAGTACCGATTAAATTTTAAAAGCCCGTTTTGGGGGGGAAAATTTTGGAGAATTTGCTTGAGAAAAAGCTGGTTTGTGAAATTATCGATATCTTGATTACGAGACGTTAATTTAGACATCTGAATACCTACATTATTTCTCAACATTCTGCCAATTGCTATTCCATTTGATTTTCACTCCAAATTGAAGCTAGTTTTGCAAAAACGAGGTTTTCCTCCATCAGTTCGTTCAAAATTTCAGCGCCGACATGCGTGTTTATTCTAAGAGCCATAATGCGGACGCGATTGTAATCATATGTAATTGCATCCAATTACAGTAATATCATCCGCTTTGAGAACAGTCAATTGCGTAAGCTGAGCTATGGCCCAGTGGATAGAGCATTGGACTGGGAATCTAATATGAACTATTTTTGTGGGTTCGAGTCTCCGTGTGGCTGAATTTTCTTTTTTTTTCTCTTTTCTCATTTTTACTTCCTTTCTTTCCTCTTTTCTTTCTCCTTTCTTTTTTTCATTTCTTTTTTTTTTCATTTCTTTCTTTCTTTCTTTTTTTCGTTCATTTTCTTTCTCTCTCTTTCTTTCTATTTTTCACTATTTCTTTATTCTTTCTTGCTCCTTTCTTTTTAGTTTTATTTGATTGATTCGCTGAGTGCAGTGAATCGTGATTGATTGTTTTTCACTTTATATAATTCAGAAATTTGTAGGCCTGCTAAGTCTGTCTTGTTGATTTTCATCCCAAATTCGATTTACAAATAATTGCTTTTTGATATTGTTGTTGTTGCCTACCCTTACATTGTAATCAGGGGAATAGCAGCATTGATTTCATCAAAGATATCAAGGCTATAAATTCAAAATGCCCCCAATCAATTTTAAAATTTATAAAATCCTTGTGAAAATTGCCGAAAACGGCTTGTGCCACCCCCTCCCCCCCGGCATCCGAGCTCCGGGCACGAGCTAAGCCAAGTTTCATAGCGTTTTCATGTCTTGACCGTGGATCGATATTCTATTGTAAGTAGGCCTACGTCCCGGTACGCTTGTTCATTTTCTGCATGGCTGTTTCTGTTATGAACTTACGCCCCTCTGAAATCAAGCGCATGAAAAACTCTCGGCTAACCTTAACAAGACATTTTGGCGTAATTCAGAGCGCAGTACCCAAATCAGCCTACAGTTAGAATAACTATCGCAGCCCAGAAAATCCCCTGAAAATTCACCATCAAAGTGTTACGTGTAATCCGATTATTACTATCACTATTTGATCGCAATCAAAATGATCGCCACACAAAGTCAAAGTGGTCAATGCAATCATTAATCTTTTATGCAATTTTTACAATAAAACTTACTATCATGAAGGCGGTTGGCGTGCCGAAATGAAAAGTACGAGTGATATCCGTTGAACCATCTCTGGCATAAATAAAGCAATTAATACACAATAGTATTAGAAATGAAACAGTTAATCATGATAATCTTAATAAAGCAAACAAAAATCTATGAATGAATTCATTCTGAAGCTGATCCTTGGTTGAGGTCGGGTTAATGAGGATGAGGTACTCTTTTGATCAAGGCCGCATGACCGGCAGGCTCGAGGTCGACGACTCCCATATGACTCTTAAACACTCCTAAACAAGTGGGACCCCAATATAAGGGCCCCGCAGAGCATGAAAGCAATGACTAACCTTAAGGGTGCCGGGCTGTCTCTCTAAAAAAAATAACCTTAATGTTAAAACCTTGAGTAAACTTAATGTAACGACCTTCAAATATAATGTTTTTATATTCTTCTATCGTGTTAAAAATTTAAAATACATACTACGTATGCCCGCACATGTACGTATGCTGTAATACAGAATATCTATCCCAGCACGGCATTTACCGTGCCCATACGACCCGTATGGACAATGTGTTACGTGTCATTGAGTCCACCAACTTTACAACATATTGCCGCAGGCGAAGGTCACGTCCTGGAAAGCTGGACTGAACATCGAATGCAACTATGCAACTGACTACTCATCTCTATGGGGTACAACAACTTGTTATATCAAGGACCAACGTCATGGTAAAAATGAAACTTACAGATACTGACTCCCTGAGTCAAACAGAAAGGTACTCGTTTTGGTAATTGGAATGTCTGTTTCTTTTGAAGAACTGTCGATGAAAAACGAAAGAAGGTTTATAAAGTCAGACGTATTCCAATCAAAACGTCAAAGCACACATATAGACGAATCCAACGAGCCAAGTCATGGTCAGGATTTGGTCGGCCATCTTTGGGTAGCCGCTAGCACCAACCTGGTGTTTTGAGCGCTAGTGTGAATATAGAAGCCGCCTAACATCTAGAGAAGATGCAAGGACGAGGGGGTAATAGAATAATATATACAATATAGATAATTCTGCAGGTAATCCCGTCGCATCTATTCATACATAGTCCTTTTGTTCGCAAGTACATCAATGCATAGATACCGCGTGTTGTTAATCCGATTATTATATCACTTCAACAGAGAATATAGAAGTTGTGTGTTTTGACAAAGGGAACTTTAATCATTCTTTTGTCCACCTGTGTTTTCGCGGAAGGTGTAAAACGGGTGATGGAATGCAGTTTAAAATTTCCGCCAAGGCCGAATCATTTCACATTTTGGGTGTATTGTAGCCGGCGGCTACCCAACTAAAGGCAGCTAGTCAGGTGTAGGAATGCGTGAATTTGGATTCCTCTATAAGACGTCCGACTTTATTCTGACCTTTACTATATTAAAGTTATGATTGTTTTACACGATGAAAAGTGAAAAGGTTTGTAATCGACAGAATTTATAGGGAATCTTGGATAACCTTGCTCTGCAAAGCTCATTGTAATATTCTTGAATTGACAAAGTTATAGCGTTTTACAGATATCACTGTGAACACCTATTATACAATGGCGCGTACGGGAATCGATAGGTGGCAAAACAATGAGAGATTGAATCAAAAAGAAGCTTTAATTTTATTTTGCTCTTTTACTAATTATATCTTTTAATTTTATCTAATTATTTATCTTACCCGTAATGAATGACAGCAGCGTGCGGACCAAATCCAGATATAGTGTGAAAACTTAACCCACGGTAGTCAGGCTGTGCGCTGGAAAAAAAGGCAATCGATCGAACAAGCATGTAACAAACGCTTAACGTATTCAAAAATAGAACATAATACACAAATAATAATATCGTTTGAATAATTGTTGATTTTTAAATAAAATATATAAATATAAAATAAATTAACCTTTAAATATTTTAATATTTAAAGGTTAATTTATTTTATATACGAATATTAATAATTTGGTTTGTTTCGATGGTTTTTATACTGTTTTTGGTGGGTGAGATGTTGTGCGTACACAAGGAGTTTCCGTAATTGACAGGTAAGCTGCGGCTCATATTCTAGAAAATACGGTAGTTATTTACCAGCCTTACCTGCGGAACTCTGTTGCTTTAGCTTCCACAATTAATTCACTTATTACATTGATGTCACCGTTGATGGGATCCTAAGCATACAAATGAATGGTAATAATCAGATTATCACAACTATATTGTCATATACAGTAATATTATTAATTTCGATGTTTGAATGAAAACAGATTTTAAAACTTTCTCCATGTTCTTGTTTTCTAAGAATAATCGTTTACGGTAGGCCCAATATCCGGGATATCCATCTTTATCTGACCCAATTTGAGTAAAATGTTTTAGGGTAGTGATGGGTCTCTCAGCAGCTCTCAGCTAAAGCTTACCTCTAAAGTATTGACCGTTTCTTGCATCCATGCTCCAAGCTGGCACAGGGCTATAGAATCCTTATACTATGGAATATATATCGATATAAAGAAATTAGATAATGAATATTAACAGTTTTATGTTACGTCTTTTGCTTTTTATACCAAAAGAGTATGATATCGGATATCTATGACTTAATTAGACAGCAGTATGAAAATAACGAACGTTATACAATTATTGCGTAACCCAGTTCATAGCTTGATCTTGGAATAGATTTGCATAAAATTATAGTATATGATATAGATTTTACTAACAGAAAAATCAACCAGTTTATCTCTACATTCCTACTCAAATGAATCTTTTCACCTATTTACAAATATTTTTCTAATTATTTGATTTTAAAAGGTTAAATTTAGTATAAAAATTATTACAGTTAATCATTACAATAATTCTTACATGTACATAGTTCATGCCTTCAATCTCCATATCACTCTTGACTGCCTTCATTAGGAGAATGGGTGATGCCTCAAGCAAACGCTTACTCTGAAAAGAAACAATTTACCTATAATTCCCAGAATGCTTTGCGAAATATTGGGGGGGGGGGTGGAGTTGGAAAAAATTTCTTGGAGTAGGGGGCCTATAATGAATTTAGCACCTTTTGGCGACATAATGAGCTTTTGGTAAAGTTGCGAAAAATGTTGCCATTTTGAAGCTAAACTGTTGAAATATGACACAAAAATGGGATAAAATTTACTCTTTGGGGGCTAAAATGGCCAACTATGAGGTTAATTTGATTTGAAACCCACATACAGGTGTCAACATGGGGGGTGATTATATGGACCATCCCACCCTGTCAAAATATTGGGGAATTTACCCCCCCCTGATCTACGCCTATGGGGACCGCGGACTAAGCAAGATAGATGTAAAGGACAATGTGCTGCCTTTCGTCAGAAGTTCTTTGGGATATGTTTGGTATTAAATTTGATCGATTGAGCCCATATTTGTCGGTTGAGGTATGACTTTTAATATTGGACGTAACGTACTCGAGTCTAATATTTTAAGACTCATCGCGGGACCAATAAATTTTGTTCGCATCCAAATTTATCATTATTATGTTTGGTATCCAATATTTTCACACATTTGGATTCATTGGATTCATCAAACATGGTATTGTGTATAAAAGTGTTTTACCTCAGGTACATTTGAGTAGACTGCATAACTCGATCTATCGCTAATCCAAATCTTATTTCGTGTCAACGATTGTGATTTTAAATCTGGTATAAAATCTTCATTGTCTTTCACAGTGACGCACTCATCTCCGTCTGAAAGAAAGAAGAAACAAATTCGTCACTTTTCTCCTTCTAAATGGCTATAATCCTCAAAAACGGTTCTGATTTCATGAAATTTTCATCAATGTTTTCAATAACAAAAAAATATTATTTAATTCAAATGAATATCCGCTGATCAACATAAAATGGAAAAAATAGGATTGCAAGAAAGACAACTGAAATCTGGGATCTATAATAAATTTATTTAATTTACATCGTTTGCCACATGTTCGCCATAATTCTTCTCTTAATCCGACATGACCAATTTTCATATTCGACAGTTTGCACAAACTCACCATTGCTTTCACATCCGGGACCTCCAATACCTAGATGATTCCGTATCTCGTCCGTTAACCTTGTGTTCATGTCGTATAGGTACAGTTGTATTGTATCAGTAGTAATTATGGCGTATGATACAAACATTGGGTTATATGGAACGTCTTCACCACGGAGGTTGAAGATCCCTAGAAAAACACACACATTATGGTAACATCGCTACGTAACCTAACATATACGTGTTTTTTCGTTGGATTTACAGATTATGAAGATTCTGTTTTAAGGGTAGACGAGGTATTGTTGGTCGAAGCAACTTAAAAATCGATTTTCATTATCCAGATCAATATATTATTGAAAATTAACACCTTGTGTTTTGAAAAAGTTCATTCTACTAATCGTATACTTTGCAAACTTGCTTAATTTATTGTTGTTAGTGAGTTATGTACGTTTTACAAAAGTGTTGTTGTTTCAGCCCTCTTTACAACGTAACTCAAGAACCGCAGCACCTATAAAGGTATAGCTGTGATATTTTAATTCTTCTACACGCTCGCTATGAATTGAGCGATGCAGTTTTTGCCAAAGCTCACTACCATTCGTAAGATGCTGTGAACTACCAAATCACAACAGTTTTAAATAATTAATAACCTTAAGGGATCTAAAATGAGCGTTTATTGCGTTTCGACAGTATTTTTTGTAGGACATGAGAGCACCTCAGACCTATCGAATTGCATTCTGAATACGAAGCATGTCTTTCTGATATCAAATAATTTTCATTTTTTGAAAATCACAATATAATAAATTTTATGACAAATTATAAAAATTTGATATTTTTCAAATTTTGATATATAACAGTCCTCGAAGTAAATTATATAAATCTAATGATATATTCTTAAAGTGTATGTAGCAGGGAGGAAAAGCCGACAGTCAATTGAAAATTTTGACCTTTCATATTGAAGATATGGATTTTTTTCCCAAAAAGACCTATTTTTTTTGGTGTTTTGGGAAAAAATCCATATCTTCAATACGAAAGGTCAAAATTTTCAATTGATCGTCGGCTTTTCATCCCACCTACATACACTTTAAGTATAAATCATCAGATTTATAAAGTTTACTTCAAGTACTGTTAAATATCAAAAATATCAATTTTAATGATTTGCCATAAAATGTGTATTAAATTGCTAATTTCAACAAATGAAAATTATTTGATATCAGAATGACATTCTTCGTATTCAGAATGCAATTCGATATGTCTGATGTGCTCTGATGTCCCAAAATAAATACTGTCCAAACGTTCATACCCCAGCCCTTAAGTACTTATTTATTGTTTTATTGGCAGCTACATGCTTGGGAACTTAAGCTGTCAAAACTTGGTACAAATGTACAATAATAGATAAAAGTCGATATTGACTTATTCTTACATGCAATTTCATCCAGCTTGGTGACCACCAGTGCATCTGCATCTTTAGCTGACATTTGACCTCGTATACTTTCTGTATTGGGAAATTGCCATATCTTTTGTCGCCAGGTTTCACCTTAGATGATTCAAAATTGGATAAAAAGAGTAGAAAAATAAAGGAAGACAACGGAAAATTAACGTAGGAAAACAAAGCCACAAAGCTAATCACTGAGCAGGTAACTGGAGCGGAGCGAACCGCAAATCGCAGTGGGGAACCGCAAATCGCAGCGGGGTACCAAAAATCGCAACGGAGAACCGAAAATCACAGCGGAGTGCCGCTAAACGCAGCGGAGAACCGCACAACGCAGCGGAGGACCGCAAACCGCTGCGAGGAACAGCAAATCGCAGCCGAGAATCGCAAATCACAGCCGAGAATACCATTGTTTAATCACAAATCGCAGCGTTTATCGTAATGAAAAACACTACAAAAAAAAACCCCGATAATTTTTATACTGGCCTCAAATGAATAGCTTCCATCAACTATCATGCATAATTGCTAAGGAAGAACTGAAAAGCTGATTTAAAAGGAATTTTTTTCAGTAGATCATACAGACCTTCTTTTCCGCGTAATATATTAACAAAACATTACAGATAATGGAAACTATTCTTTTATGGACTCCCTGAAGCTAAAAAACCAATTTGGTCAAAATTTTGTGAAAATTTGAGCAATTTTAATTTTGGACCTCCGTAAAAAACTGAAAATAATGACCTCCGAATCTGTTTGGTACCGAACTCCGCAACCATAGGTCGTACTTGTACAAAGTCTATATACTTGTGATCCTTACGACCAGACAGATAATTTGATATATTTTTGAATGAAACTGAAGCAGGTTTAATGTTTCACCCTTTATAACCAGACCTGCTTATAATCCTGAGGTCATTTGGGGGTCAGCATGGCTCTATTTGGACAATATTTTGTGATGGGAACATGGTAATTTGCTAACACCTTCGGGATTACAAAAAAGCAACTTCAAAAATATATCAATAGGTGCATAAAAGCCCCCATCTTCCTACTAGACTAATAGGCCTTACCTGTATACTTTTCTGCGTTCACAATCAGAAGTGGTTTATTTGGATAGGAAGGTTGTGGGTTTTCAGCGTCTGCGTTCCAAATGGTGTCAACTAGATTGCCGGTGGTAGTTGACACGTCAATCAAAACGGGACCACCGTCTTGGGAGGATTCAAAGGTGCTGTTGTAATAGTCATATGTACCTGTAGAAAGAAAGAACGAAACCTAAACAAACAAAACTTAATCAAAGTAACAAAATAACCAAAACAAATACATACATAACGAATAAGTAAGTATATAAATAAAATAAATAAAATAAATAAAATAAATAAAATAAATAAAATTAATAAAATTAATAAAATAAATAAAATAAATAAAATAAATAAAATAAATAAAATAAATAAAATAAATAAAATAAATAAATAAATGAAATAAATGAAATAAATAAAATAAATTAAATAAATAAAATAAATAAAATAAATAAAATAAATAAAATAAATAAAATAAATAAAATAAATAAAATAAATGAAATAAATAAAATAAATAAATACATCAATATATAAACAAATATATAACAAGTATACTTTACAAGTGACTAACTTTGAATTTAGAGTGCTCAAACCCATTACAGGTGAGCTATAGAAACAAATTCAATAAATAAATAAATCAATCAATAAATAAATAAATAAATAAATAAATAAATAAATAAATAAATAAATAAATAAATAAAAATAAGTAACAGATAAACAGAAAGGGAAAAGAGAAAAAGTAAAAGTTGCCGAATTATCAAAATAATCAATATATTAATTATAATCTTTAGTAGTGAATAAAATTCAACCTTTATCCCAATTATTTGTATTAAACACACTAGGCTTAGAGTCAGAGTTTGGATTCAAGTAAGGGCTATGTTTAGAGTTAGGGTTAGGATTTGGATTAAAGATTAGGTTTATGTTAGGGTTTGGGTAGACTACTCTGTAGTCCACTTGCCCATTGTGCATACTCTGGATATTGTATTTAAGCTTAAAACTCTGATTTAATTAATGTGTGCACAATTGATAGATTTTCACAACTGATCTTTTCAGTCACCGTACTCCCTCTGTTTGTTAGCTTCCCAAGTGGACTACTGACTTTGGATTGCGGTTAGTATTTTTAACACGGGACTCTATGGAGAGTTAGGCCAATTTCTGGCCTAACTAAAATTGGTCATGATGTAATGCATCTTTAAATGAATCTGGCTTGTGATTGGTCGCCCAGATCTCGTTATTGTTTAAATCCTCCCGACACGTACCATTACCATTAACTATACATGGTACACAACTATCTATGGAATGCGGCGCTTTTGTGCTGGCGCGAAAGTTGGTGGATGAACGTACGCATCTAGCGCGTATTGTACCACCATGCTTAGTCTTGTGGTTAGATTTGATGATAAAGAAGTATGATTGACAGTGTGTTTTAGAGAACGAAGTCCCGGGGTAAAGTTCTGCTTAAAAGTGAAAGTCCATAGTCGATTTTTAACTCGGGACTTTCGCGATTAATACTGGTAGATTCTAAAATCAGAATTGTTCAGTATTGAAGTGCCCATATAATTATGACATTATGATATGTTGCATTCAATAATATAAGCCTACGTACACTTTTACTTTTACTTTCACTAACGTAATTATATAAACTTTTTCATAACAATTTATACTAGTATTTTTCAACTGAATGCTTTCATCATGATTAATAACATGCTTTTATTTATCAAAAATCGACTGTTGCATAGTCTAGGGTTTGGGTGACGTTTACGGTTAGAATTAGGGTAAGGATTATGGTTTATAACCAATTTATTGGGTTTTAGGACAAAATAATGACCCTTTTGACTACCAACCTGTAAACGTTTTTTTTTCTTTGAACTTAATATTACATGTAGTATAACACGTGCTTTTTAAATTTCCCGCTTTTCTCAACTTACTAACTGCCATTAGTCTTGAGTCAAAGCCCACGTAGTCACCGGGATTCAGGTTGTCAACTAACCAGTTGGCAGAGGTGGGCACATCTGGTTCTCCTGGAGAGTATAAATAAGAAACATTTAAATAACAATAGAGCTTTGTGAAACCATAACAAACGTAGATTTCAAGTTCTATTTGGATGGTAAAACTGAATAAATGTTTGATTTAAAATCTATTGTTTTTCAAAACCGTTTATTGACCACCAACAAACATAAAACATTTCAAACATATTACACTTTGGGTTTTGGTACCTTTGGTACCTTTAATGTCGGGTTTTATAAAGGTCATGAACATTTTTAAAGAGTTTTGTATGAAAACAAATGGCACCAACATTTTGAAATGTCAAAATGATATTGTTATTTTTGCAAACACGATTTCATTTTCAAACTATTTTGTCAACACTGAAATAACATTATGTTAGAATATTTTGCTGTAAGGTTTCAAAAAAGTTTTCAATGTTACGAAAATGTTTACCCTTTATATAACTCGACATTTAAACGGTTTCTGGCAAGATATTTGAATCTTTTGCGAATAATGATTGGAAACGTTATAGCCCTCCAACAAAATGTCAATTGCCAATTTTCCCAGAATCTAAACAAAATGGAATCTTTTAAAGAATCAACGAAGAAAATAGAAATGCGTTATATTACCATATTTCATGAGCAGCCAATTGCAGTCAAGTTCCATATCTGCCTGTAACCAATATCGACTATCCGTCCACAATGCAGCCTTTTCAGCAGTAACTATGGCTAAACCTATATGAAACGAAAAGCAAACTATGTCTTAGTTTCCTAAAACGAGAGACATTTATCGTTTAAAATCTGATTTGTTCGGGTTTTGTCAACCCTGGGTAAGCCAAGGAAGCATATATTTAAGCGTTTTTCCATTGGGGTCAATTTGAGCACCGAGATGGGTTGGGAACAGTCAGGGGTTAACACCCTACTCTTTTCGAAACTTGCTGCGAGATACGTGTATGGTATGGCTACACGGTACCGACGACTTAACGTCCCCTCCGAAGGACTTTCATGTTTCACTTACCCGATTCTAAATGAACCAAGGAGAGAGCAGAAGTCTGAATTTAATCTACAGAGGTTGCCAATTAATTTCAAACATTTTTCGCCAAGCCAATATCCCAGCAAATCTCCATCGCCAGGAATTTTAACCCAGGACCTTATGTACTTAAGGCAATTACACGAACCATTATTTTTTCCAACCCCATTCCCCAATGTCAAAAAGAAATATGCGCCACTGTAGCCCACGTCCACTCAGTTTCAAAAAGATTAGGATTTTGACCACACACTGTCGTTATGCGCCATAATATCCCAAACATGTACGACGAAGAGATAATTTGCGGTGTAAGTACAAACTTACTTACCAGCAGAACCACTGAGTCCAGAGATGTATTTCCTTCTTTTGTCACGTTCTGCTATATATTCACTCTAGATTTATGATAAAGAAACAACAAAGGTCATCATTTTTCTTATGTCGTATAAGTTGAACTCAATATCAAGCTAAGAGATTCGAAGCTTGCCACCACCCATACCCATATTATCAACAAACACAAACTTTGAGGATTCCTCTAAAATATAAGGAATATCTCTTTCGGGATTTGCTGAGGGATTTCCATTACACAAAAGGGATTTGTTTGGATGTTTAGTTGTTGCGTTAAATACCCAAATGATTAAGTTTCCGACGATACAGTTCTTTCAGGAACACCCTGTACACAATATTTAATACAGACCTTTGTACGCGTTTTTCATTTTCATGATTAAAATTTTTTGAACATCATACCGCTTAACTTGAAATCAGAAAACCAGCGCTGCACCTTCATCGAGGTGTCAAAAATGATAATTCAATTAAATGGATTGGCATTTTAAATTATAACCTATACCTTCTACGTAAATCCACATTTTTATTATTATTATTATTGCATTTTACAGAACTTAATGTCGTGCAATTGTAGGCACCTGTGTGCATTTTATGCATTTATGCAGAGTTCGTATTCGTTTTGTGCATTCTGATTAAAATTTTTTAATCATAATACCACAAACTTAATGACATTAATGAACCTGGTGTGTACTTCAATGGAGCTGAAGGTAATAAAAAATAATGACAAGTCAATTAAATGAATCTACATTTACCCTTCCAATTAACTCAAACTAATATCTGGCTGCGGACCGCTTCATGATCTGACTTTTGGATCATTTTGATTTTTTGTTTTTAACTTGTTTTAATAATATTCATGCATTGTCGTTTTTGCCTTACTTGACTCAGTGTGATGGAGGGGTCTGCATTTGGCCGGTTCTTTGTTTTTGCTTTGCATATCAATTTGTAAGCGCTCATTAGCAAAGTCATAGTTCATTGAATTTACAACCGTATGACAAAACCCCCGGGGACAAAACAGGCGAGAATAGTAACTTTTTGCACAAGATTTGTAATTTAACACATGTTTAAAGAGAATTGGCCATTGCTCATTTAAATGAGGCTAGTATGGACAATATAAGTGTGCTCTTTTATTTAATGACATAAATTTGAAAAATATTGTAAGGAACACTTGAGGTTTTGACTTTTAAAACTTACATTTTGGTCATTACCACATTCGTCTTGCTATTAGCATTGAATGGCGGAAGTGTTAGCTTTCGTTCGATATAAAACAAATTCTGATTGAATGAAGGGAACACTTGAGGTTTTAATAAAACCCAATCACCTTGACATCAACAACATTTTGTTTCTTTCTACGTGCTCACATTTTTGTTTTCTATTATTCTTACCTGATGCGCATCCTCTGAAGGTACCATAAATGCTGCTAAATTTTGACTCGCCATTAAATCTCGAAGATTTTTCAATCGCTCGTCAGTTTTGATGGTTGTTGGTGGTAGGAACTTGGCATCGGAGAAAAGAAAAGAAAAACTTTGGTTATTTTATTGCACCATATTTCATCGAGGTTTTTTTTTAAATACGAGCAGTCCGGGGTTCTTGGAATATCATATCACAGTAAAATATTAAAATATCAGCATACTCAAATTAACTGAAATACGATGGTTGCCAGCTTTTACTTAATCATGTTAATAATGCCAATCGCTTCTTAAACATAGTTTTTAATTTTCTATACTAATTCAAGTCCCAGCAAACACAAAACTTTTTCGACATCATTCGCAAAAGGTTATAAAATGTTGTCAGAAAACGTTTAAATGTCGGGTTATAGAAAGGGTACATTAATGGTATAAAACGTTTTCATTACATTAAATAACATTTGTTGGTAATTTACTGCACAGCAAACACACATGTTTTACAGAAAACATTTAAATGTCGGGTTATTTTAAGGGTATAAAACGTTTTAATAACATTCCAAACACATTTTTGAAAACTTCATTCTAAAAATCATTCTAAACAGAATGTTATTTTGGGGTTGAAAAAATATTTTGCAAGAAATGTTTGCCCAAAATATTTACAATAACGTTTTTAAAATGTTTTCACGACCTTTATATAACCCGACATTTAAATATTATTAAAACGTTTTGAAAAAAAAAATTTAAGAACATTTCTGTGTTTGCTGAGTGCAAATATTTTAACATAATGATATTTAAGTGTTGACAAAATATTTGGCAAAAAATGTTTGCAAAAATGTTTTACAATAACATTTTGAAAATATTGTTGTAGTGTGTTTTCATACAAAACGTTTTAAAACGTTATCATGACCTTTATATAACCCGACATTTTAATGTTATTAAAACGTTTTTACCTAAAGCAAAACCCAAAATATAACTTATTTAAAACGTTTAAAAACGTTTTTGTGTTTGCTGGGATTATAATAAAGACGATAATAGTTGGAACATTGTCATACCGTTGGGGTGACGTCACAATCACGTAATTCTCTTTCGCTCATGTCGGTGTCATGCTTAAAGCGTCCTAGATACCTGCGAAACTTGCCTCTGCTGGCATAAGAGACTCCTCCTTTCTTTGGTATGGGTTCGGAGGTCACAATAAGGATGCCTTATTAATTAATAAAGACACATTCATTATTTTTTAGCATGTTTAATAAGTGAAACTTATTAACCTTTTCTTAACCTTTTCTTAACCTTTCATAAACATTTGATTAATTCTGATACATTGCGTTGTACATTGTATCGCATTATATCATGTATATTGCACTGCGTCGATACAATACATAATTGTAACGTGATTTATTGATCAACATGATTGATTGATTGATTGATTGATTGATTGATTGATCAGCATGATTGATTGATTGATTGATTGATTGATAATATTTGAATATCATTACATTACATTACATAACATTACATTACATCGCATTAAATAACATTATATTACATTCTTTACATTTATATTTCATTATATTGAATCGCATTACATTACATTACATTACATTACATTACATTACATTACATTACAGTAATTTGCATTGTATAACATCGCATTACATTGTATTATATTACATGACATTCTACCGTATATGTTATATTTTGATATCACTGGTAATTAATATTGCTTTAGGGTTGATATTACACAATTTGCGGCCCGAGGATGAATTCTCAAAATGGTCTGCCAAAAATCACTCTCAACCTGCGAAAAATGCTAGCCCCCATCTTTCGACCTGTTAAAAATGCATGGTCCACCTGCTAAAAAATGCTGTCCCCCTCATACTTTTTGCACAGACCCTAATTCTAATATCAAACAATGCAAGAAAATATTTTGGTTATATCAAACTTTATTTAATACGTAACTAGTAAAAACTCACATTTTAAAACTTGTTAACCTAATCCAAGTAGTTATCGAACGTACCTACCTAATATAATCAGCACCAGAACTTGTTGGAGTAGTGCTCCAAAAGCCATTTCTGAAATGAATTGAAAAATACTAAAACCTTGTTACCGACATCAACCCTAAAGCAATTTTAATACCTTGAAAGGTTCAAAGCCAGTTCAACTACGTTGCAAGTACAGTAAAATGAGACCATAAAAAGCTCATATATAATAGACATATTCCCATTATTATTATTATATAAATGCGAACATACTTTGTTTGGGAATGTAATAGTCTTGTATTGTAATTCAATTCGTACGTCATAGAGTGCATGTAATAGATAGGCGATTACCATTTAAGGGTGGTCATAACCCTGGAATTGTGGAAACTTTCGGGCCTCAGAAAACTGCTAATGTGCTGGTCTGAAGTATATAAAAGTATACACAAAGACCTGATAAATTCACCTGTGAGGTCAAATTTGGGCCAAAATGCTCATTTTTTGGAGCAAATCCTATACAACTGATTTTTGACCCAATTTTTTTTCGGTCAACGTAACCATGGAAGTAAGACGTAACAAAAAATTCTGGGGCCAAAAAGAAAATTATTCATTTTTAAAAACTATACAAAAATATCTTGGAACCGTTTTTTTATTATTTTATTTTATTTTTTATTTATTTTTTTATTTTGACCAACTTCACCAAAAATATTTCAAATGATTTTATGACCCTTAACTTGATCATTGTTAATAGGCTGATGTTACCAAATAATATGCGCAATAACATTATCCAGAGCGTAATCGTTGGAATGATACCACAATTATCAAGATTTCCCCAATTCTCAAATTAAATTTGCCCTTGCTTGCTAAGTAGAGTGTGTGTGAAAACTTTTTGATCACTAGAAAAGGGAAGTCTTTGCTTGTCAGTACTTATATACTTATACAATTATTTATTAAATGGAAAAAATACAACACGCAATAAACCATAAACCCTACAATATTTTGAGGATATTTTGCTCGTGCGCAATAACTGATTTTCATGACTGGTTTGCAACCAAGCGTACTTTGAGTACAATGACGAGTTTTACCCCAGAGGTGCGGGTTACCCGATGAAATAGGATTGACATTTTGACTCCTCGCTCATGGCATTTCTATATTAGTCGTATATAAGGGACAACTATCCCTTCCACTTATTGTACAAAGATTGTAGTGTGGGGTTTCACACGAACTGACTTTAACCCGCCGTACGCGTATATTCAGCAAGAATAAAAGGACAAGAGAAATGCATTATGACAAAACATAGGAAAAGAACAAATTAAAGGAATTTGTGCTCGCAAATGCATTTTTTACCAAAGAATTGCTAAAACAATACCGTAACAACAAATATAAATACTGAAATATTATATTGTGCTGTAAACATATTGTAGGCAAATAAGTGCACCGTTCGCAATATTACAGGGCATAAATTTAGTTTTTTATAAAAATAGTGAAAAATAGTGAAAATACACCAACCTGTTCAATGTTCTTAAATGTTGAGTCTGTTCCGGTGTCTGTTTTGGAATAACATTCAGTATGACGTACGATTGTCGTTATCCAAATACATCTACGAGGCTGATATCCTACACGTTATAGTAGTACGTGAAATATTTGGCACAGCTATTGTTGAACCAGATTTCAATCCTCGTTCATCCCAGGTTTAACTTTACACCCTATCCTGCATCCGTGGTGGCGCACTTTACAAATTGGTGGTACATACACCACTGTCAAAATTCTTGCCCACCCCCGGCCCCATCACCCTATAAAACCCAAAATTCCGAACATTGCTACTTTTTTCAGCAATTTTGGGCACATTTTTTAGATTTTACATATTCCCCTGATCCCCCCAATCCCGCCGCCGCCACTGTATACACACATTTTGCCGGCCGGTGTAAAGACAGAATGCAGAATAGATAGCTGCTGTTAATGCATTGCATAGTTCAGACAAAAACAAAACCGATATGAATGTCAGAGCTTACAGAAATATATAGTTGGAACACTTGTGTCAAAGTAGGACTGTTTGAAACCGTATTTCTGTTATACTTTATATATTAAAATTTCGCTTTCTTTGGTGTGAAGTCTGAACCGTTAACGACTACTACAACTCTCCCCTGCCCCACCAATCAATCATGCGCGTATTTTTTGGGGGTGGGGCCTTGGGGGGCACCAGCCCCCCGGGGTCAAAGTAGGGGGCGGCAAAAATGAAGGGGCGGCGGAAGAAGAAGGTGCGGCAAAAACAGGGGCGGCAAAAACGAAGAGGGCGGCAAAAAGAATTAGTAAATAAAAAAGGGCGGAAAAATTTGATGGTACTATACATCAAAATGTGCTGCTTTTAGGGCACTAGCCGGCGCCTGAAACCCCCTTTTTTTTGCTCTTCACTTTTCTAACGACCGAGAAAAAAATTGGGTCAACCTTTTTCGTGCTTCAGCCCCCGGGGTTGGGGCAGCCACGGTACGCCACTGTCAATGTTGGATGTTTGTAGGGTTGCATGACCAAAAAAATACCAACATTGATCGGGGGAATGGGGGCATAATTATTTGAAATATATGTAATATCACTAGTACCCATAAAAAGTATCCGTACACCAAATGCAGTCTACACTTAAAAACAGACGACATTTCGTAAAAGGGCATTTCGTGATCTACAGCCTCATCTCCCACTTTTCTCAAAAATAGTTGAGATATTTATACCATGGAGGTATATAAATAAATGGAGGATGATCCAGCCAAGCCTCTTTTGTACTACGTTGGTTATGACCAATTATTGTTGAATAGGCAATTTCAGGTTTATATTGATTATGCTAAGCTGATTACATTGTGAAGTCTGTTTCACTGGCCATTGATTTCAATGGGGTAAAATGAAGTTTATACTTATTGGAAATTAAGTGCTCATGTTTCATAAAAGTTTGATATCAAAATCTCATTTTCGCCAAAAATTGAGTGCTTAAATTGCATCAAGAAATCAGACAATTTAAAAAAAGAAACACCTTATCTGTTGTCATCTTGTGACTCCTACATTTTGGTCATGAAAAAATTGAATTAGGCCTATGACTTTTTTTTTTTTTCCAAAAGTTATGACCCCCCCCGTATATTTGGAACCCCTCCTCCAAAGAAAATGATAGCCTCCTAATAATATTAATAATCATTTAGGCCTAAATACTGCTAATTATTTATTATACAATGAGAAGTTTAATGATGATGATTTAGGCGGCCTATACGATTTCATGACAATACAGAATTAAAAGTTTAAAAACAATAACATGACATATCCGTCATGGCACTCAATCAATTTGACCCGAAGCTTCAACCAAAATCACGATTATCATACACTAAACTATGAGAAACTGTTTAAACAAAGTATATAGGGCCTATACATTCCATATATCAATTTCTCTCTAGAAAAGATTGTCTGATCATCACTTTTGCTTGAATTCCGATTTCCGAAGTACTTCCGGTAAATTTTTCTCGCTCGTAACTCAAATGGCCCAAATTGGCCCAACATAATTGTTTCACAATCGGAAGGTAAAAACGTTTTGCTTTCATTTGCACTATATTTGAACTCCCTCAGACCCCTTAAAATCTTGATATATGAACATGAAAACAAAGTATATTTGTCAAGTTACGGCACAACTAGTGTAGAAAACAGTTTCATAACTTGAGAACAGAACATCCGAATTTCTTCGGGTTTTCGCACGATCATACATTGAAACTATAAGCTATCAAAACTGGTGACTTTGATCTAGCTAATTGACTAGCTGACGTCATTATACAGTCTCTTTTACAAGGCTTCCGGTACGGGTCATTGTAGGGTCAATTCCTATGAGGAAATTTTGGGAGTGATAATCAATGAACCATGGTAGAGGCTCATAACCATCGTGGATATCAATAGCTTGGCTGAAGTGGCTGGTCAATTCAAGTTTGGTGACTCATTGAATAGAGGTAACGCGATAATCTCCACTTAGGAGATTAGAATTCTGGCGATCATTCTCCATTTATTTATATACCTCCATGTTTATACCATTGGAAACCTCTGGCTACATAATGTTTATGTACCAAACATTTCTGCAGATTAATTCGAAATTACAACAGTGGCCTATATGCAGCAGTGTAAATACACATAATCATGCAAAACTCGCAAACGCAAAGTCGGAATCAACTGAAATTTTCGGAAAAAGCTTTTTTTCATGGATATCTACTGAAAAATGTGATAAAAAGAGAATGCTAGGATCACGAAATCCTCCTTTAAGACACTAAAACTAAATTAACAATAAAGTGGTCAATACCTCATTCGACACGATAGGATTTTTATTTCAATGACTTGAATAAAAAAAAGAGATTGCAGAAATCGAGCCGCGATTCTTATAACTAGACGTGATGTTGCTTTATGCTTCATCAAAAAGTCAGGTCGAATGCATCTAATATGTCTCAAAGCTTGAAATCAGAAATGACAGATAATAATGTACATAAAGAAAGTTTGACGTAACCCAACACTGAGGTACTAAAAAGGCTTTTGAAATCCGTATAGTGTATTATTCTCCATCTTGCTAACCAAACGCTCAAATGGTGATAACCTCCGTCATTTTCAGTATGAGCTTATTACTATCCATCCCACACAAAACAGCATTAATATCCTCTTGAATAGACAGCTTTAGTTGACTCAAAAGTCCTCAGGCATGCCACATGCAATATAGATATCATATTACTTTACCTCTATAAGGTTTTCTACTGTGTCAATAGTTTGCCTTAAATTATCATTTTTCTTATCCGTGAGAAGATATTATTATTGTTATTATATTCGATTTCTAACCTTCTATTTTGCCGTTTACGAATAAATACCTTCAAATATTTAGATACCCACGAACCCCTACTGAAGTTATACCCAGCAAACACAAAAACGTTTTAAAAACGTTTTAAATAAGTTATAGTTTGGCTTTTGGTTTAGGTAAAAACGTTTTAATAACATTAAAATGTCGGGTTATATAAAGGTCATGATAACGTTTTATAACGTTTTGTATGAAAACACACTACAACAATATTTTTAAATGTTTTCAAAAAATGTTATTGTAAACTATTTTTGCAAACATTTTTGCCAAATATTGTGTCAATACTAAAATAACATTATGTTAAAATATTTGAACGCAGGAAACACAGAAATGTTCTTTAAATGTTTTTTTCAAAACATTTTAATAACATTTAAATGTCGGGTTATATAAAGGTCATGAAAATGTTTTTAAAACGTTATTGAAAATATTTTGGGCAAACATTTTTCGCAAAATATGTTTTCAACCCCAAAATAACATTCTGTTTAGAATGTTTTGTATCAAGTTTTCAAGAATGTTTTTGGAAAGTTATTAAAACGTTTTATACCCTTTATATAACCCGACATTTAAACGTTTTCTGTAAAACATTTTTGTTTGCTGAGCAGTAGATTATCAAAAATGTTTTTTAAGGTTATGAAAACGTTTTATACTCTTAATATACCCTTTATATAACCCGACATTTAAACGTTTTCTGACAACATTTTATAACCTTTCGCGAATGATATCGAAAACGTTTTGTGTTTGCTGGGTAGTTGGCAATAACACTTAGCGGTTGTGAAAGTCATAACCATAATACCAAAGCAATTTCGCTTCATATTTACTTAAATGCACAGGGGTCCTTTACAAAATAAAGGTTCCATGCATGTTATGATATTTTGCTATTTATCCTTCCAATGTTGCCAATGCGGATCAACATATCTTCAATCATTTTGAAGGCATTGTCCACATCATTACACACATGCATATAATCGAAGGAAATTTCGAGTGCAACAAATTGCTCTTCTCTTCCCAAAAGGGGAATATATATTCTTCTGTCGACTTGCTGAAGTCTGGTTTATATAACAAAACGTCTGTCAACATAAATGGGAACAGGCGGAACAACATTTTATTTGTGGTCTGTTTCCTAAAAAATGGGTGATTGGTGAAAGCAGCACGGTATTGGAGGTTTCATCTGTGCGAGGATGTATACGTAAAGGATATAAGCGTTTAGTGGACTTTGCTGAAAAGTGATCTGCATAGGACAAGTGAATTAGGATATACATCAGTCATTGAGTACAACAGAACTGTGTAATTGACAAGCACAACACTGGCGCAGTAACATTCCTAACATATGTATTAGTGTGATTATAATGTGCATTGTTCATGTGATCAATAATATTTTACTTTTCATTAAAGATTCAAATATTGTTAACTTAATCAAACAGTGTGTTTTGAGTTGTGAATCTTGAAGTGAATTCAAGTGGGTAAAAGATGGTTTTGGTCTCGCCCCAAATTAAAAAAAAATCATGAACCTTCTAAAATGAATGCACATTTGCACTCGGTGGCCCGTCATTACCTGGCTCTGTGTTTAGGATTCCTCGTCGCTCTCTCCAGTTACCAGTACTTTAAGTTTGCCTTTACCCCAGCCCTTGAACAGGAAGTCTGAAGTCGGAACAACATTTTGACTTCCGACTTTAGACTATTTTATAACCAACAAAGACATCCACACCCATGACACCCGTTTTTCGAATGACCTTCATGTAAGCCTTACCAATACCAGGCTGGCTGAAAATATCCTTCGGATTCAGGGTGCCCTACTCTGGAACTCCTTCGACCAATCATTGAAACAGTCTCCAACATTGGCTATTTTCAAACATAGACTTAAAGATTATTTAATCGAATCTTATACCACAACTGATTAAGGGTATTTTCAAACTTTCCATTTCACTTGGGTCTGTCCCGTCCTGTCCTGTCTTGTATTGTTCAGTCTGTCCATACCCCATTAATTTATTTGGCACAATATATTTGATTCCGATATTATCCAAATTACCTTTATGTGAAGGAATCATATGCTTCTCATTTCATTCAGCTTTGTGTCAAAATATGTGATTTATTATATATTTTTTATTATTGTACTTTTGATTATCTGATTTAATGATTCCGTTGAATTAAATTTCATTTATTCTTATTTCGGCCACATGATATCATCATTGTAGTACATATTAATATTGTAGAGTAAGTTAAATTTCCATCTTGTTCAGATTGGGTGCCACAAGCTTCACGCTCTGCGTCTTTGCGGCATCCACATCTCTTCACTTCTCATGTTCTTTTATAATTGAATTTCTATAAGTAATTATCATTAAGTATTTCTTATCTTGCATTTCCATTTGTATAACTTTTTGTGAATGTGTGAATTGAGATGAAAACAAATAAAACTTGAACTTGAACTTGAACTTGAAGCCTCGCCTGGCCAGTTCTCCACAGAAGAACTGACTAACACCTGTTACTTTGATGACAGACGGAACGGAATTTACATGGATATTTTTAACCTTGACTAATTCCCTAAGGAACTTAGACCAAAAGTGGGGCTTCATCTTTAAGACACAAAAACTAAATTAACAATAAAGTGGTCAATACCTCATCGACACGATGTGATTTTATTTCACAGACTTGAATAAAAAAGGGATTGCAGAAATCGAGCTTTATGCTTTATCAGAAACGTAAGGTCGAATGCATCAATACGTCTCAAAGCTTGAAATCAGGAATGACAGATGACAATGTACATAAAGGAAGTTTGACGTAATCCAACTCCGAGGTACTTAAAAGGCTTTTGAAATCTGTATAGTATATGTATTATTCTCAATCTTGCTAACCAAACGCTCAAATGGTGATAACCTCCGTCATTTTCAGTATGAGCTTATTACTATCCATCCCACACAAAACAGCATTAATACCCTCTTGAATAGACAGATATAGTTGACTCTAAGGTCCTCAGGCATGCCACATGTTATATAGATATTATATTACTTTACCTCTTAAGGGTTTTCTACTGTGTCAATAGTTTGCCTTAAAGTATCATTTTTCTCATCCGTGAGAAGAGGTACTTAAAAGGCTTTTGAAATCTGTATAGTATATGTATTATTCTCAATCTTGCTAACCAAACGCTCAAATGGTGATAACCTCCGTCATTTTCAGTATGAGCTTATTACTATCCATCCCACACAAAACAGCATTAATACCTTCTTGAATAGACAGATATAGTTGACTCTAAGGTCCTCAGGCATGCCACATGTTATATAGATATTATATTACTTTACCTCTTAAGGGTTTTCTACTGTGTCAATAGTTTGCCTTAAAGTATCATTTTTCTCATCCGTGAGAAGATATATTGTTATTATTTTCGATTTCTAATTTTCTATATATTTGCCGTTTATCAATACATACCTTCAAATATTTAGATACCCACGAACCCCTACTTAAAGTATAGTTGGCGATAACACTTAACGGTTGTGAAAGTCATAACCATAATAGCAATTTCGCTTCATATTTACTTAAATGCATAGGGGTTCCATAAAGAAAGCGCAGTGATTTATAGTGCGCTACGCACAGGTACAACGCCTAGACGTTGATCCACAAGCCTCAGCACACTTTATAGGTTCCATGCATGTTATGATAGTTTGCTATTTATCCTTCGAATGTTGCCAATTGCGCTCCTGGATCAAACATATCTTCAAACATTTTAAAGGAATTGTCCACATGCATATCGAAGGAAATTGCGAGTGCAACAAATTGCTCTTCTCTTCCCAAAAGGGGAATATATTCTTCTGTCGACTTGCTGAAGTCTGGTTTATAGAACAAAACGTCTATCAACATTAAATAGGAACAGGTGGAACAACATTTTATTTGTGGTCTGTTTCCTAAAAAATTGGTGATTGGTGAAGGCAGCACCGTATTGGAGGTTTGCATCTGTGCGAAGATTTATACACAAAGGATATATGTCTTCCTCGTGTTTTGTCACACAAAAATTACCAATTGACAAACAAACAAATTTCATAAATTCCTAAGTTGACTAAATTGACTAACATTGCCTCGGGATTGTAGAATAACTTGAAATTGCACGTTTTCGCATGTTAGTCATTCAGTGGGACAAATTTGCAATTTTGCCCCCCCCCCCTATCATTGCCCCTACCATGGCAATCACAAAGGGTCCATTGTCTTGAGGAGATATGATAAAAAGAGCTATCAACAATTCATTTAGGAAAAATCCACAAGCCTGTATGCCATCAATTACAGTTGCCCACCCAGTATATTATTTTTTCCTGATTTGAGAGCAAATATAACTTAAATTGCCCACCCAGTAAATTATCCCTATTCACTAAGTTTGATCACTAGAACGGAAATGTCTTTGGATGTCAGTATTTTTACATTTATTTGTTAAATGGAACACCCAATAAACCTGTCGCCCCCTCCCTCACACACAATATTTTAAGAACAACATAATTTGAGTATTTTTAAAAAATAATGGTTTATATTATTTGGACTGATTTCCCTTAACTGGTTTTCACCCGAAGCGTACTTGCAGTACAACGATGAGGTTTCCCCATCCCCAGAGATGAGATTACCCGATGAAATAGGATTAACATTTGACTCCTCGCTCATGGCATAGTACGTAGTAAGGCCAACTATCGCTTCAATTCTTGTACAAACATTGTATGTAGTATAAAATGTAGCGGTTTTTTTTATAAAATAAAAAGACAGGAGAAATGCATTTAGTCAAAACATAGGAAAAAGAACAAATGAAAGAACAAATATTATGTGAAATTTGTGCTCACAAAGGCATTTTTACCAAATGAAGTGCTTCAAATGTAACAACAAATTGTGCTGTAACATATTGTAGGCAAATAGTGCATGGTTCGCTAATAAAAAAAGCAATGTTTTACTAAGACATAAATAATATATTTAGTTTTCTATAAAAATAGTGAAAAACCAAAAAATACACCAACCTTTAAAATCGTGTTGATCTTAAATGTTGATCTTGTTCCGGGGTCTGTTTTGCAATAATATTCACGACCATTCAGATTGTCGTTATACAAATACATCTATTTATTAGGCTGATATGCTACACGTTACAGTTGTACGTGGAATATTTGCCACAGCAAATATTGTTGAACCAAATTTCAATCCTCGTTCATTCCTGGTATTTGCGAATGTAGCTTCTCTTCCTAAATTTTAACTTGATAAAGTTGAACGTTAGAGGCTTCCAGTATTGTCAACAACACTCTGGCTGGTCCGGTCACTCTGGTATTTGGGGATCATTGTGTGACGGCAGTTACGGCGCCACGGGGGCATGGGGAAAATCCCCCACAGTCGGAACTCTTACCCCCAGTTCCCCCCGTAAAAATCCAAAATTACGAACATTTTCACTTTTTGCAGCAATTGGTTGATTTTGCCTCCCCCCCCACCCCGCCATAACACACATTTTGCTGGCCGGTGTAAAAGACAGAATGCAGACATGATAGAACTGAGAGCAACTGTTAATGCCTTGCATAGTTCAGAAATAAAAATAAATGAATAATAAAACAAACAAAACAAAAAACCCAAAAAAAACGACATAAATGTCAGAACTTACAGAAATGAGCTAGGATAGTGAGTGAGGATCAATTTAGGTACTAAGCACATCATTTGTAGCCTATAGTTAAACCAAAAGCAATTTCCCAAGATACGGTACTAAAACTAAATTATAAAATAAAGTGGTCAATACCTCATTCGGCACGATTTTATTTCTCCAACTTGAATACAAAAAAGATTGCAGAAATCGAGCTGCGAAAGAATTATTGAATTAACCAGACAGGATGTTGCTTTATCAAACAAGTATCGAATTTAGCCAATACAGGGTGTATCAAAATGATTGGTGCCCATCAGCTCTTGTCTAATGAAATACCTGATTATTCCATATTCAGCATTAGATCCATGGAATGACAACAAATTACAGTTGTATTACCTTTCATAACATAAAACTGCAGGTGGATGTTGTACTGCATTTTGATGTGACAGTCTTAGCCATGCTCAAGGGATGGGTCCCAATCATTTTGATACACCCTGTACTCTCAAAGCTAGAAATGAGGACTGACAGATATCACTGATAATAATGTTCAGACATAGACAAAGTTTGATCTAATCGAGCACCGAGGTACGTAAACAGGCTTTGCAAAAGAAAGGTGATATCAGAGTCCAAAACAGCATTATTCAGTGGCATACGCTGGTTTTCAAAAGTCAGGTGCCACGGGTCCCGATTCCTCCGACTGTTCTAAATTTTTTGTCTCGCTTCGCTCGCCGTAATAGCTAATAGCTAAGATTGGGTGCATTTTCCCCACTGACAAAAGTGAGGGCACCCCCTCCCCCCTTGCGCACGCAAGTGGGTGATAACCTCCGTCTTATCTTTGCTGAACAGGAAAGATAGAAAGAAAGAAAGAAAGAAAGAAAGAAGTCAAGTCATTATTTGATATGAATGCAATGTTACGCATAAAATTCCACATAATCAAATGTGACGTTACCACGGATGACAATCCACGAGTCCAGCAAATATAACTGCTATAAATTTAATTTACATTTAATGACCTTGATGGCTGAATTTCGTAAAATCTATGGTTTGACTAAGCGCTTTGAAAGTGTAAATCGTTCAACGCTTCAAAATGTACGATGGCAGAAATGCTTGCCCTGAAAAGCAAGGAGAATGTTTATTTAAATTCTACATCAGCACATATTCAAGGCTGGTATGGTATATTTTGTAACAGTACTTACAATTATGTACCTACACTTTTACTTCAGAAATTCAAACCCCAAACTGTATTACTTGTAGCTAAATTCGGCTGTACCCACGAATCCACGGAGTTACTCATAAATGGAATGTTTCTTGTTCATCTTAAAATTTTAAGAACATGCAAAATAGGAACCAAAACAGTACTGTTTTGTAGTTATACTAAAACTGTATCATGAGGGCTTGATTGATTATCGTAAATTACCATTTCTGGGGAATGCCGGGGGAGAATGCAATTGAATAGAGAAACGGGAATCGTTAAATACAAAGAGAAATAACCACATGATGATCGCTAACCCTCAGTAATATTGTCTATTTTGCCGTTTACCAATTCATACTTTCAAATATGTGATACTCGCAAATATTTTACTTACCCACGAATCCCTACTTATATTATAGTTAACAATAATACTTAATTTTTTCGAAGGTCATGTTTCATGAGCAATCAGATGAAAAATAAGCATGGTCAAATTGTTATGATACCAAATCAAAGCATAGTTGTTGTACAGACGCTAATATCAAACCATAATACCAAAACAATTTCGCTTCATATATTTACTTTATTGTATATAAAGCGAAGGTTTCACGCGTGTTATTATATAGTTTGTTATTTATCTTTCCAATTTTGCCAATTGCAATCATGGATCAAATATATCTTACAACATTTTGAAGGCATTGTCCACATCATTACCCATAGTATCTTACCAAAATACTTTTAGATGTCTCAGTTGTGTAATCATTGATAAGTTGTTGCATATTGCAATGTGAATAAGCAGAATTAATTTTATTTTAGTTACTTATTACTTAAGTCAAACATCAAGCGTGTGGATCGGATTCCAAATGAAACCATCTATAATCTGACCAACACCACTCCACTGGTTGCCAGAGTCAAGATTCATCAACTCAAATTTCTCGGCCATATACTGCGTCTTGAAGACGATGAGCCTGTGAAAGAGTATGCCTTTATATTCCACCATATGGGAAGAGGAAACCAGGACGGCCGCGCACACTGTACTTACAGCATGCCCAGCACCTCCTGGGAGATACTGAAGGGATACTGCAGCCAAAGAAAATTGTTTCGCTTGCCCAAGATCGCAACAGTTGGAGAAAGCTTGTAGTCGCCTGCTCCGCAGCCGACTGATGATGATGATTCGTAACAGTTTCTTGAGTAATGAAGAGTTAAAGGTTTAGTGAAATGAATCCTGCAATACTTACACATGTACATGCATGTAACACAATTTCTATCCACTCAGGGCAATGGCACACATTTTGGGTGTAATCTTTTTAATCTAACTCAGTATGGAGATATATTTGCTGGTGCTGCTCATTTGTTTAACTCGCTACCTGCATGCTTGTACTTCTAGAAAGTTACTGCCCTGACTACAAATAGTGGGCTATATATTCAAATTTATCACCCTTATTGAAAATTGTTACCTGGGCAGGAACTTACAACTTTTACCCTGCCCCAGTAAAGTAAGATACCTTGCAGCGTCAAAATTTCGAGATTTTGAATAAACCGTCCTATAAAGATGGTTTATTATTACGATGGAAATATTGGTCGAACACGTATGCGATGTTCATTACACAGTACGTACACGTCGTGTGGGACGGTCATACACACATCAGAGGATCATACCGTAGCACAACCGAAGGAGAAACACGCATTGGCGCTGGTAGTAAATTTTCTATGCTTTGCCTCAGTTATATGGCTCAAAATTAAAAGTGGATATAGCTAAAACATTTTATGGAAAAGAAATACTAATCTTATTTTTATGTTACAATACAATATTGCTTTAAAATAGAAATATAGTTCCCAACAAGTGGTGCAAGTAATGTGAGCGTGTGAGATGATCAAGTCGGATGTTGGCAATATCAGCTGCTAAGTTGGTTCGACGTGATAGTATTATGTATATAGGCTATATAATGTTAAACAGGTTACACAAACACCCCGAGTACGCAATTGTTTTTACAGCTCAAGTCTACAGAATCTTTTTAAACGTTTACATCCGAGATGAGGAGAAATTATTAGAATAAGAACATGCCGGCTATTTTGAAAACAAGTAAATATCAAATTGCAAAATATCCATGAAGCATTTTTTTAACTAAGTGGGTGTAAATACATACAGCAATTCCTACCGCTGCTATTCCCTGGCGAAGTGACGTAATAATCGGATTAACTACCATAGCAATCGATGAAAACAATTTTTGAATATGAACAATTCTATATTTACCGTTAAGGTTATAACATGGCTTTATCAAAGCTTGATTCCAAAGGGGCGTAAGTTAATAACAAAAACAGCCACGCAGAAAAGAATGAACACATACGTACTAGTACCTTGTATATCAATCAACAAGCACAGGACCATGAATCTGTCAAACTTGGCGGCGTGGCTCGTGAATTATCCTATGGGGCAGGGTTAGGCGGACCATAAGGGGGGAGGTTCATACTAATTTGTAAGCGCTCTTTTTTAAAAGTCATAGTTCATTGAAGTTACAACCGTAGGACAAAACAGGCGAAAATAGTAACTCCACAAGATTTGCAATTTAAAGAGAATTGACTATTGCTCATTCTGGTGACTCTAGAATATGGAAAATATAAGTGTGCTTTTTCATTTAATGACATAAGAACTGAAAAAATATTGTTAAGGAACACTTTTTTGACTTTTAAAACCTACATTTTGGTCAAAAATGTGCTTTGATAGGTAGTTTTCAACATATTTTCCACATTCGCCTTGCTATAACATTGAATTGCGTTATCTGTTGACCTAGTGACTGAAAGGGTTTTTAGGGGGAAGTGTTAGCCTTCGTTTGATATAACAAAATTCTGATTGGATGAAGGGAACACTTGAGGTTTCGACAAAAACCAATCAAAGAGGCCCATTTTCAGGTAGAAGCTCTACAGTTCTTAAATTGCTATACACTCAATCGTGTAGTGTAATCAAAGACTGTGGTGGAGACATTCAGTGCTTGTTGTTCTCTGCTTGGTAGACTACCCCGTAGTCCACTTGCCCATTGTGCATACTCTGGATATTGTATTTCAGCTTAAAACTCTTATTTAATTAAAGTGTGCACAATTGATAGGTTTTCACATCTGATCTTTTCAGTGAGTCACCCGACTCCCTCTGTTTGTTAGCTTCCCAAGTAATATAATTATATAAACTTTTTCATAACAATTTTATACTAGTATTTTGATGTAATAAATATCAGTATAATTTCGAGTTCAACTGAATGCTTTCATGCTTTTCTTTATCAAAAATCGACTATGGCATATAGTCTATCTGCTTGGCAGCTCTTGGAGGAAAATGTGTGCTCAGGTGTATCGAGGTGGAAACTGTGTGCTTGATGGTTAAGATAATCGTTTTTGTATAGAAACCTTTCTATCGACGGGCGTGATGTGGAGAGGACTTTAACCACGTTTTTATACGTTTTTATACTTTATTTTTATAGCATGTTGTGTAAATACATATGAACAAAATTAGGAAGATCAATGCAAAAATATAAGTGCTACACCATCTAAACTTAATCGATACTTCATTTGATCGATTTGCAACACATATATAAAAAAGGAGAAAGCAATCACTCAACGCAGTTTTTAGGGGACACACATTAAAAAGCAAACCATGAACACGTTTTCGATCTCATGAACATGGGGCGTAATAAGGATGTAAACGAAGGATGTTCAAATTGATTCTAAAAATATTATTATGTAATAAACATACAAAAATAATGTAAAGCTATATCCAACGCACCAACATTTCTCTCACTGGGATATTTAATTTATGATTAAACTTGGTTTTAGATAATAGGTTTATACGTCTTTTAATTTATACGTTTTTATACGATTCTTGTAGTATCCATAAAAGCTTATTTTGTATTTTGTTATGTAAATACATTTGACCAACATTAGGAAGGTCAATGCAAAACTGTAAAAGCTACACCATAAAAACTGCATGCGTCTGGGATAAATTCTTTGAGAATTGGAGAAAACAATTTCACCAATGTGAGAAGTAGAAACACGTCTATCTCTTGCTTCAAAGTACATTACCCTTAATTGACGAATATCCTACAGTATAACCTAAGACATGTTTTATTCCGAGGCATAAACTCAAGGCAAATCTGAAAAACTGGCTTCAAGAGAAATGTGTGGAATGAGGTAAACTCTAGCGTATTGAAACATATTTTCATGCCCTCTGTCTTGTATGAGTAACAAACAGGATGATTGTTTATGTACATAACTTGATTGTGTCTTATGGCAAGCAAAACGAACTCTAGACCACCAGGGCACTCAGGAAGAGTAGCAATCAGGGCTGATGAGGTTACCCTGTCTAAACAATATCTACATAAATTTATGTTTTCTATTGAATATACAGTTTACATACAAAACAAATTTTTATACTGTCGGCGACAAAATAAAACTTTAATGAAGAAAATTACGTTCCAAAATCAAGATATCGATAATAGTAACAAACAGTTGTTTTTTGTCATGTAAGATTCGCTAAAATGTTCCCCCAAACGGGTATCTAAAACTTAATCGATACTTCATTTGGTTCTTATAAATGGCGACATCGTTTCTTTGATCGATTTGCAGCACATATATAAAAAAGGAGAAAGCAATCACTCAACGCGGTTTTTAGGGGACACACATTAAAAAAAAAACATGAACACGTTTTTGATCTCATGAACATGGGGCGTAAAAAGGATGTAAACGAAGGATGTTCAAATTGATTCTAAAAATATTATTATGTAATAAACCCAAAATTGAATCCAATTTACATTCAAGTTTCAGCACTTCAATATTTGATTTATCGTAAATAAAATATTAGCTGTAATCCCAGAAAACGAAACTGCGTGTCAGCAGTGCGTAAGTGTTTCATATTGGGGTGAATGATTTTTCAGAGCTAGAGTAAATCGAATACTACATACTACTAGAGAGTGATCAACCGCTCGACCTACCATCATGTAAGCGAGTGACTGACTCACTTGCCTTTAAATCTTGACGGCAAGACCTGTTTACATGGAAGCGGGTGAATGACAAAAACGAAAATACATGGTAAATTTTCATATCGTTCGAGAACACACTAGCCCCAGTGGGTCTGCATGGTTGAATGTATACGGGTATGTGCCACCGTATTTTCAGCTATTTTGGTATATCGATAGGTGGGTTTTCAGTGCAGACCAATGCTCGCATGGGCAAAAGTTTCCTTAGAAGCGCCCAAATAGGGCACATTTGGGTGCCTTTTCTGCATGTCACATCCCCGTACAAAAACATTCAATGCTTTACAGTAATTATAACAGTCACACTCATCAGATGACGAGGTAAATGGGTCCTATAAATACATGCTTAGGAGGACATGGAAACTGAAAGAATTGTTAAATAAAGAGAGATGGGAAAGAGAAGAAAGAGAGACGAAAGCGAGAGAAATAGAAAACAAACTAGTGGCAAATGGTGGTCATAGACCACAAACCTAGCTGGGGCGTGTTGGTGTTGTGGAGGTATCTGACCCCTGCAAAATGTCCCAAAAATGTTCCCCTCGTCATGAGGATTGTTGTCACCGAGTTTGAGTCCCGTACTCTTTATAGATGTCCTGAAAATGCAATTTTAAGACTTGACCCCAGATGACCTTTGACCTGACCCTTTGACCCCTGCAAAATCTTCCCCTGGTCATCAAGTTTGTTGTCATCGAGTTTGAGCCCCGTACCCCTTATAGATGTCCAGAAAATACATTTCTAAGATTTGACCTCTTCATGACCTCTTCATGACCTTTGACATGACCCCTGCAAAATGTTCCCTTGGTCATGAGATTTGTTGTCACTGAGTTTGAGCCCCATACCCCTTACAGATAATGCAATTGTAAGATTTTGCCCCTTTATCGACCTTTGACCCCAATTTTATACCCCTTACAGATATCCAGAAAATAAAATAATAAGACTTGACCCCAGATGACCTTTGACTTAACCCCTGCAAAATGTTCCACTGGTCATCATGTTTATTGTCACCAAGTTTGAGCCCCGTACCCATAACAGATGTCCAGAAAATGCATTTCTAAAATTTGACCTCTGCATGACATTTGACCTGACCCCTGCAGAATGTTCCCTTGGTCATGAGATTTTTTGTCACCGAGTTTGAGCCCCATACCCCATTCCAGATAATGCAATTGTAAGATTTTATCCCTTTATCGACCTTTGACCCCAATTCTATAGTTATAGGCGTGTGGTATTGTCCGATGCATTATGCAAATGACATCATTGTACTATTGGCAGAAGAAGCATTTTGAAGGTATTTGGTTAAATACCGCAAATGCCTCCTTAATGAACTTTAACCCCAATTCTGTTTAGGCACTATGGGCACTGGATATAGCCGATACATATGTGCAAGTTACATAATTGTAGGGTGTAAGTAGGAGGAGAAGCATTTTAAAGTTTGTTTCCAGAAGAAGAAGAAAGAAAGAAGAATCGGATAGAAAAACAGTACCTAGCACGGGGGTTTGTGAACCCCCAGCTAGGTAAGAATACGGATAATTGAGTACAAACTTTTTCTGTACCCCGTTTGATTAATATGAAATACATGGTGGCATGCAATAATCAAGGTTTTTGCGTGGAGGACGACAGAAAGATAACCTTAGTAACCACTTTGTACAAGGTGACAGGCAATAAAAAACCTTTTGTCTAGGGAACCAGCAGATGGAGAGATAGTACGGCTATGTTGCACAAGGCAACAGGGAATAATACTTTTATCATGGCAAATCAGCAGATGCAAAGACCGCCATTTTGATATGCAAAAATTAAAGTTGTTATGTGGTGAATCAGCAGATGGTAACACAACTTTAGCATCCACTTTGTTTATGGTGACCGGCAATAATGAAAGTTTTGAAAATAGTGAAATTGAAGAAACCAGGTTTTGTAAAATATTACCCCTCCCTGACAACTGACCTTGATACTGGTGTAATGTTGTCAAGGTAGCTAGTAGACAAACAAAATAAAAACACATATTGGAAACTTTAAATCGTGTTTGTAAAATGGTCCTTTATAAGAACATTCACGTCACAACAATGAGTTTATGGGTGGCCCGATTGACAGTCTTATCTTCCATTTTACCCCCTTAAAAAGTAAATTTTGGTATCAGGTGAAAGCTCGTATTTTTCTCATTAACATATTGAAATTAGGCGTTCCAAATCGGTATATTTCCGGAGAAATCATAAAAAAACTGTCGAATTAGTCTCGACTTTGGTATACAGCGTTTGAGACAAATACACCAATTAGGAACTCCTAATTTCAATATGCTAATGAGAAAATAAATATCTTAAAAATAGTAACTAACCCCTCTTAAATAACGGCCATTATTAAAAAGGGGCTATTGTATTACAAATCTGTAAAATTCGTTGGAAGCAGAATTTATTTCTGCTCATTTTGACACCTCATTTGATATCATAGCCCAGAAAACAATAAAACACCAGTTAATTTAATGTAGTTGAGTCCAGATTTGAAATTCATATATACACGCTATGTAACAGCGCGCGTGATTGGTCGAGAGCCGGGCATAAACAGCGTTTATGCCCGGTATCCCGGATGTGCGATCACCGGGTAGGGAAAATTAAGGAAAATCGTGTTTTTTAATAATGTTACTTTTTTGTTATTATTTTGATGAAATAGGAATCACAAAATGTTCTGGTATATATGAACGGGCGGCCCCTCGGGCATAAACAACCGTTTAGTCATGAAAATATATGAATGAACCCCAAAGTTGCACCTACATATAATACAAAAAACACTCAGATATCATTACACAGATTTGTTTCCATTATACTGAACACAAAATCAGTACAATTTACTGCAACTTTCAAATCTTGGGTTACATTGATTTAAATGTACGCTGTGACGTCAATATCTAGTCAATTGCTACAAATGAAGTGTCAAAATAAATAAATGCTGCTTCCAACGCATTTTACAGATTTGTAATACAATCGCCCGTTTTTGAATAATGGCCATTATTTAAGGGGGGTTAGTAATATTGGTCTTACAATAATACTTGTTCGTATATGCTTGGATCTGTCATTTATTTGCATAAACTCCATAATGGCACCGGGATTAAGTTAGCTTTCATCAGAAGTACTCTATATGCTTGTAGACGAGGTTTTACGGTACGTGATCTCTTTGCATGAATGCTTTAAAGGGACAACATTTAGATTAAACATTAATTTTAAAGAATTCAATTTTCCAAAAATTGAGCTCAAAAAGAAACTTATAATTTTTCACAAGGTCATATCTTAAAATCCTGTCCATAAAACTGAACCAAAATTTTTCACAAGGTAGTATCTTAAAATCCTGTCCATAAAAATGAACCAAAATTGCACACAGGATTATTTCAATACTCTACTCTAAACGCTGGTCAGTAACCAAACAGTTGTCCAACTGACACAACGGCAAAATTCGCCCAATGATTGGGACCCAACACAAGAAAATTATAACCTGTGTACGGATCTTGTACGAATTCTATCAGATTTCTTTTGCTGGGTGCCGATTATTCGCCTGTGAATGTGGTCCAGGAAGCTGTTCCGTGTCAGTGCATTTTGCTGTTGTGTCAGTTGGACAACTGCTTGGATACTGACATGTTTTTAGAATAGAGTATTGAAGTAATCTTGTATGTAATTTTAGTTCATTTTTATGGACAGGATTTTAAGATACTACCTTGTGAAAAAATAAAAAGTTTCTTTTTTGAGCCCAGTTTATATTATTCCACCTTCCTTTAATGAAAGAGCCATGTGTAAAGTTGTAGAATATTTACAGTTGTCAGTATAACACTTATCATAAATGATAAAAGAAGAATCAATTGTGTAGCCAGCATTTTAAAAGCAGAGGCCCAAAATCGCAAATGTACCGACGACCTAAAAGATTTCGAAACGTTTTGAGAGGGTGTCCTCGAAAATCTTCAAGCCGTCCTGCTCCCAAAATGGATTTACCGCAAAAATTGGAGCGCAAAAAAAAAGGAGCGCGAAAAGTTGAATTAGTTGAATTGTTTCAATTCTATTCATGTGATGTACACGTACAGTCAACCTGTGCTTTTATTTCACGGCCAGCTTTAAAATATCTCTAGTTGGTATTCTATCCCACTTTTACCGAGGCCTGGATGAAAATATGCTTATTTTTTCTGTATCACGACGCATGATTCAGCCTGAGTGCAATCAAATTTTGACGTTCGCCATTATTGAATGTTTTCAAAGACACGCGCTGTAAATTCAATACGTTAGAATTGTTAGAAGGTTTTGTACAATTACAGCACCTCTTTAGACATTTTCGATGAGTAGAACTTAGGACAAACACCAACCATGGGCTCAAGCTTGAATTAGCTAAAGACATAAAATAATAAAAATGTCGAAACTTGGTAACGGGCTCGCCTTTAAATTCATTCATTGATTTGAAATGGAACATCAAACTATAAGTAAAACTTGGAAGCGAAAAGATGCAGAAAAATAATGTAATTATCATGGTTATGTAAGCCAGTCTCTTACGCGCTTTGATTTGCTTTTTAAAAGTGTTGTTTCGTTCTTTAAATACATTTGAGCTTGAAATGAGAAAGTACGCCATTTTGGTATAATGGATCATTATTAATGTTAAGGGAATTATATAGAGCATAAATAATTTACAAACCTCAAATATTTTAGCTCTCCCGCTGCCTCTTTCAACAGATTGACAGCTAATGGTGATGTTAAAAATGTCTTTTTCTGTCGTGAAATATGTCGTTAAAATCGGTGAAGCAACTATAAACCCTAAAACCCATGCAAGTATCGCCCAGTAAAATGAAACACGTTTAGTACGAGACTTACGGGAATGCACCCCATGAACTATCGCCGAATATCGCTCGCGACTCAAAGCGACTAATGAATATGCGCATGCACATTGACAAACAACCGGTGCATAGTTTCTAAGAGCGCATGGTATCCTGCCACTCATCCAACACGGGTGAATCTCATTCTCAAATTTGATAGGTCCAGTCACCATGATGTATAGAAGATCCGCAATTGTGAGGTTAATGATTAGAATGTTTGGAGCATTGCGCAGATGTCTGTTCTTCAAAATTATAATCAGCAGAGCAATATTTCCAAAAATTCCAAATACCAAAAAAATGACAAACATAACTAGTCGCCAAACATAGTCTTCTTGAATAGCACAGATGTCTTTTATGATATCCTTTATAAGATCATTGTGACGCAGTAGTTCTGTATCGTCCCAACTATGAACGGTAATATTTACATCAAACACGTTGCTATGCTTCGTCGCCATCATGGAATTACGGCCAATAAGATCCAAAGTGATCTTGGTCTTTAACGTTTTACTTATCTTTTCATCAGTAGTAAGTCTGCTGAATATCAGTCTATCTCACGCCGGAATTCCGTTAGAATGAGGCATTTGTCTGGAAACCATCAGCCACTAGTTGTCTCTTATGGGTATTCCGTAAGAACTGATAACATGGAAATGGAGAGTTAGAACTTGTTTTTGCATAAGATATATCACAACGGAGTGGTTAATTCTGTTTTGAAAATTACGAACATAGCAAATGCGAATAACACCATGCAGATTACGAGTCAAACGTAGTGTGCAATAAACTCGGTTTTCACCTAAAATCTAGTTATGTCCAGAAAAGACGAGCATCCATCGTTAAAATATGTCTTGATACGATGCAATGATAGAATCCTCTTTGTACGTGTCCTTTACCCAGCAGACGGATATCATTTTAGTTTTCATAAATTCAAATTAACTTCGACAGTTCGTTTTTTGTTCAACTACACTGTAACAGTGCGCCTTCTCTGTTGGATTTCACCAAAATGTTGCATATCGTGGCGGATCAAGATGAACAAACCGTGCAAAGAATGACGTGTGATACGCAATACTCCCACCAGTTCCATTTAAGTGAGAGCGATGTTGAGGAAACAACCAACGTAATGTATATCATGATATGGCGCTAAATTTACTCGATTTGTGGGTGTATTGAGTAAATAAATAATATCAACTCGTAATCGGCGGAAATTAATAGGCTTTACCACTACGCCGAAAAGTAGACACACGTTATGGTTAAGCAGTGGACTTCGGGTATATATATAAATGCGCATTTATAAATGCGCACGTGACATCTACAAGTCGCCATACCGTGTTCAACGATGTAAGGTACCCGGATGTGCACAAATTCCACACGCAAAAGTATTAGGCGAAAATGACAGGTTACAAGGAAAATTGGTTTTGCAAAATAGTGGCATTGATTGCAAAGGGCAAAATAATTTGACCCGAAACATAGACTCTTTATTTGGATTTTCCATTACGGAAAAAAAAAACATTTATGACGGAAAAGCTAGATATAGCTGATTTAAAAAGTTATATTTCATTATTTCCGTGCTAAATGGGCGTGGCAATTGGCCATATTGATGACGAAATGTGATTCTTACTGGCATTAAGGTCAGAACTGGGTAGCTGCCGATGATGTTATTTGATAATGTTTGCACGTAGGGAACTTAGGGGGCTGTCATTTCCTTCGGAAGGAAAGGGTCATGGAGTTATTTATTTGGGAGTCAAGATAAGTACCCCCCGTAGCGCCGCCAATGAACATAACTCTGACCCTAGTTTTAACTCTAATTATAACGTAAATTGAGGAAACTATAACTTTAGCCCTTTTCGGTATAATGACCCTCTCAAACTAATAGGCTAGATGTCCCCGCCCGACCTCCTCAATTCTATCTTACTCATTCGCTCGCAAATGGACAAAAAACAAATTCAAAATGTGTTTTTAAGCACCTTTTTGTGTCCCCCATGCTAAATCGGTAATCTGTACACCCTTTGTCACCCTTTGACGTACAATTTAGAGTATAAACACGTAGATGACTGTACATGATCTAATCATCCCGGCTGGAAGATGTTGAGGAAGACTCGTCTACTATACATCACGCTCATACGTAACATGACAATATGACGTACAATCACGTATGTGATGCATGGTTTGAGGTTTATTCCGCTAGTAAGTTAGATCGCGTCATACACATTATTGTCATGGTATATTGTAATTGTATACGTCAAATTTTGTTCAGTTTGATTCAACCGGCTTATAAAGTTTTACTTAACACGGAAGGGGAAAGTTAGCAAAAAACCAATTAATTTATGAGTGTAAAAGGGGGAGGGGTGGTTTTGGGGGGAAGGGGGGGGGGACAAATAATATTTATAAAATTATAAGTAAGGCGAGAAAGAGAGAAACCCTGTTCTACGGGCGAACGGACCTTTCAAGTAGGGTCGGTCGGTCGGTTGGTTTTTAAAAAATTTTAAATAACCCAAAAAAACACAAAAATCTGTAAATAAATTTCAATTTGAGAAAATACAAAAAAAAAAATTGTCCTGAAATTTCCGAAATTTGGGGTCGGCATTCATTTGTACAGGAAAAATTTGTTTCCCAATTTGTTCAAAATAGAACAGGGTTTTCGTTTTTCGTCGCATAAATAAATAAGTAAATAAATAAATAAATAAATAAATAAATAAATAAATAAATAAATAAATAAATAAATAAACATTAGTTATGTTTGTACATGGGGGTGCTGTGCAATAATCATGATCCTTTGATATCCATGATTTATCCTTGCAAATTTATAGCATCGAACCTCCAGCCAATGTTCCTTGCCAGTGCTAGCCACGAAACAAGGTCACAACTGTAGCCACTCCTTCAATGGTCGCCATTTCAGTGATTGACAGTGATGTAATGCAAATATGGCGCATTATCTGGTCACGTGCGCATTTATAAAAGCGCATTTATATATACAACCGAAGTCTACTGTTAAGAGTGGTATAGTTGATCTGCCTGGTCTAGCCTATATTGTGCGTGTTAAAGAAAATTAAAAATTTGAAATATTTCTGACGAAATGTCACAAGACATTTCTCCAAATAAATTATATTGATATCAATCCGCGATGTTATAAGGCCCGCCGATTACGTGCTGATCAAACTATAGTATTATAAGGCCAAAGAAAAAATTCCACCCCACACCCCTCCTCACTTTCTGGGAATAGGTTATATTTTGCTTATGATTGTACCATTTTCATATTAAATTTTAAGTTTTTAATACTTAACTAATAAGTTAATGCTGATAAACATGTTTATAGTCAGCACGAATCACTTGCAAGTGTTTTAGGGGAACCCCACATAGTCGTAATTTTAAAAAAGCCTCATCGTTTTCCTGGCAGATGCTGAAAACTGCTAGTATTGTCCATTTTACGTGGAAACTGCTGTATTTTCTCAATTTAGCAAAACAAAACAAACAAACAACAACACTTTTCCCAAAGAGGTGGGGACATGAAACGATTTTTAACATTTTAAATGGCCTATTATATATGCGAGAAAATAGCGTCACGTGTTCGCGTTTGTTACCCTTTTACATTTAACATTGATACCGTGATTGCATACAATATCAAGAATACAATCACGTTAATATCAATAAACAATCCCATCATAAACATCTCAAAAAAAGTAACTAACCCCTCTTAAATAATGACCATTATTCAATAATGGTCGATTGTATTACAAATCTGTAAAATGCGTTGGAAGCAGAATTTATTCCTGCACATTTTGACACCTCATTTGTAGCTACTGACTAAATATTGACGTCACAACGTACATTTAAATCAATGTAACCCAAGATTTGAAAGTTGCAGTAAGTTGTATTGATTTTGTATTCAGTATAATGGAAGAAAGTCTGTGTAATGATATCTGAGTATTTTTGTATTGCATATAAATGCAACTTTTAAATCTGGACCCCACTACATTAAATTGACCGGTGTTTCATTGTTTTCTGACCTATCGTATCAAATGAGGTGTCAAAATGCGCAGAAATAAATTCTGCTTCCAACGCATTTTACAGATTATAAATAATGGCCATAATATTTAAGGGGGGTTAGCTACTTTTTTGAGATGCTTATTTGTTTCCTCTAGTTTCAATCAAAATTGCATTTTGCTGTGTTGAATATGAATATTATTTTTTCACGAAATTGGCATCAGGAGAAAAAAGCAATGACTGGAAATATGATATCAATTACTAAATTGTTCAGAAATCTTTTTTTTGTAAGCTTCGCATTAGTGCACACAATTTGATGATTTATAATTTTCCTTGTTTTTTATAACAAGGAAATGTAAAGTAGGTAATGGGGCAACGCATCCTGCAAAAGAACTAATAAACACAAAGGGGGACGATTTCTTGCTATAAGAGGAAACTGAATATAATTAATAAGAAAGAAAGAACAGGTTACCGACCCAAAGTGTTTAAATTAAACAAGACAACAAATTAACACAAATCCCAACTGGCACACAACACAACTTGAAAAAAGCAAGGGAATGTGCCGGCATGGGATTCGAACTCACGACCTTCCGATTACCAGACGGACGTTCTATCCATTAAGCTACCAGCTCCCACTGATAAACGGTGGTTAAAACTTGGTTGTCATTTACAAACTAAACGAATAGAGTAATCAAAGTAATAAAATAATTCCAATTTTAGTGGAAAATATGATATTTATCTCTGTTGTTTCTTTAAAGCTTAGTGAAAGTTTCCTGACACTAAAGAGACAGCTGGGATTGGCCAAAATGTCATAATGTGTCTACTATAACTATTTCTAACTATTCGGCAGCGTAGAAAGCTTGTAATGTAATGCGGTTTACGGGTTTAACGGGTAGCAAACTGTCCCTCCGGTGATGCTTTCCCAGTTAATGTTGGATTCTTAAAATAGTAGGTTCCGCACTCGTTTTCACGGACTTTGTTTTGTGATAGTGCCTTGAGTGAAAGTCTGTATGCTTATACAAAGTTTTATATTACCAAACAAATTCCTCAATTAACCCATTTATGCACACCTTGTTTGTTACCCTACTTATTAGTGTTGTTCTGTTGATATCGAACTTTGAGCTAATATCGACTACAGCTCAAATACACTTTATTGAAGGTGTTGAGCTAGAAAATATCAACCATAAAAGGCTATGAGTTAGCGACCTATTTTTCCATCGTAGTTTTCATTGGTTAAACTTCTTCGACCTATTTTTCCATCGTAGTTTTCATTGGTTAAACTTCTTTGGATTCCTGTTGGTACCATTCTGCTATATCCACATCCTCCTTGCGGTAAGCAAGACAGCAAAAGCAGCACATCGTAATCGTACTCTTGAAAATATATAGAGCTTCGAATGACAGTGAATATTTTTGCACTTGTGTTCACGGACTTTTTTTGGAGACAGTGCCTTGGGCGAAAGTCTGTATGCTTATACAAAGTGGTGTCTTGACCGTTTCGTCTGTGGTTTATACCGGGACTGTTTTATTAAATATCAGATTTTGTTGTACAAGTCCAGAAATTTACTTACGATTTAGACGTTTCATCTTCCATGTTCGTGGGGAAGATTTCATCGGCAATGCGCCGATACAGCCGCTGCACCACCTCTGGTCCTTCTACTCTCATCCCCAGGGTGTGAAGTTGTTTGCAGTTGCTGATTGTATACATGACTCAAAGAATAAGTTCCTTCGTCGCGATCTTTCTTCTTCTGTCGACCATTACATTTGCTCCAGCACTCACATGTCAACGGTCACGCAGAGGTCATAGGGGTCAAAAACGTGATTTCAACTAAAAATGCATCTTCTCCCACAACTTACGTAGGACAGTAACGCCACTAGCACACATGCATTGATATTACCCAGTGTCTATGTGGTGTACACAGATTTGGGGTCAAAGGTCATTAAGGGGTCACTTCCGGTATAAAACGAAATATCTTCAAAAAAATTTTATTAGCTAAACCAAATATAGGGCAGTAACGGTATGTTCACATATGAGTTGCAGATACCTAGTGTATATGTGATATTTTTTATATGTGGTCAAAGGTCATTAAGGGGTCACTTTCGGTATAAAACGAAATAACCTTTAAAATGCATCTTCTCCCACAAATTACGCAGGACAGTGACGCCACTTGCACACATGTATTGTAATTACCTAGTGTCTATGGGGTGTACACAGATTTGGGGTCAAGGGTCATTAAGGGGTCACTTCCGGTATAAAACGAAATATCTTCAAAAAATTTTATTAGCTAAGAAAAACGTAGGACAGTAACGGTATATGCACACATAAATTGTGGTTGCCCAGTGTATATGTGGCATTTTTTAATTTGGGGTCAAAGGTCATTAAGGGGTCATTTCCGGTATTAAAACGAAATACTTATAAAATGCATCTTCTTCCACAAAAACTGAGACGAAAAACCTTCAAAATGCCCCTTCTGCCACAAATAACATGGCATAGTGACGTGCCACGTGCAAATGTGCATTGACATTAGCCAATGTCTATGGGGCTTTCATATATTTTGGGGTCAAAGGTCATTAAGGGGTCACAACACGGCTGTGTTCGTGGTCTTAGACCACAGCTAAGTCTAGTGGCATTCTCATTTTGAAATGATTACTTTCCTGTATCTGGTAATTAATTTATCAAGTGTTTTCATGAGATTCCTCAATTAACCCATTTGCGTACACGTTTCGTCTGAGGTTTATGCATGGACAATTTTATATTAGCAATAACATTCCTCAATTAATCCATTTATGTACCTTGGCATTGACTGTAAGTGATCGACTGAGTCTAGTCGGACACAAATGTATTCAGACGAAAGCAAACTAACTTTTCCAATACATCAATCAATTAATCAAATTAATCAATTTAACTTTTGAGCGATGAAAATAATATAAATCAATTTTGACATAAGCTGATACACAGGAAACATGAATGTTAATGTCATTTCTGCTGGGATTTGAAATGAGAACACACAATAACTACAAATCTTCTTTTCTTCGATATAATCACGAATCAGAAATGTATCACATGTCATGAGAGGGTGTCATGATATAGGGATTTACTTTGAGGAAATTGAACGAAAGTTAAAAATAAAGAACGTTAAAAAGGGAATTGAAAACAGAATTTTAGTCATGCATAATCCTTCCGCAGCATCGTTTTTGTGACTTCTGGTAATTCTTAGCGAACATGAATAACTATTATATGGCGATTTCTTTATGTAAGTAGCTTTTATTGGAAAACAGTTTCATTATACATTTCTAATAAAGTTCGGTATTCGTATTGTATAGCTCTGATTCGATTGCCATTTCACGTTTAAAATAATTTTCATCTACAATTCCATCTCGACTACTATGCAGAGCAGGGTTTACTTTAACGCACAAATCACGCATATCTACGCGTTCACGCACTTCCTGTACTCCTTAATACAAAGTTCAATGAACCATGGGATCATGACCGTAAAAGGAAGGAGAAAATTTTCGGTCCGTATTACCCCTTCTCGTATTTGTTTAGATTCTTGAGTTTCCTGCCATTGAGCAATGTGTTATACCCCTTCAGAGATAAAATTGAATATACCCCTTTCTGCAAAATGCTTAAAGAAAACCCTGATGCAGAGATGAATGATAGTGTACAAAATCTTAATGTACTTCAAGTAAAATTCTGACCACAAATGCACTGAGTCTGTCAGTCACTTAATCAGTCAAAATGCAGTATCTTTGTTTGTTTGTTTTTGGTTATTTTTTGTTTTTTTTGTTTTGAAAGCAGACTAAAAAAACACATTTATCCCCATGAGATTTAGAAAACGATGTGTTGAAATATATGACAATGAGATAAACTGTGTGCTACAAAAGAAATGTGATATACGATACTAAAAGATCCACAACGAAAGATTTGTTACCAGTGTCTCAAAATGGTGGTTTTTAGTCTTATTAATGATGCTTTAATATGTATATTTTAAAACACTTGAGCTTGTATATAGTGTTATATTAAAAAAGTAATCTGTAGGCCCTGTCTTATAACAACATGTAGTATATAATATTACATTGTTTTTATGCGTGTGTGATACCCAAGAAGTATATCTACACCCTAGCAAAACAATACCATAATCTTGTTCATGTAATCTTGCATTACTAATTCAATACAATAATATTTGAATACGAAATAACTCAATTGAGAAAGACCTCACTCAGCTCTCATTTGCTTTTTTAATTTAACCAATTTGATCCTTTGATATTGACATTTAAGTATAGGTTATTCTAGGACATTCCTTATGTAAAGATGCAATTTGAGCAGTCTTTGAGGTTACTACCTCAAACAATTGGACATTAAAACATTTTATTGCTAAGGATATAGATTATTCTGGGACATCCTGTAGAAAGTTGAACCACGAATTTGAGTAGTCTTTCATCATTCTAGCTTTAGTGTTGAGCAATTATTTTTCAGAGTGTGCTGGGAATGTGTATGCAAAGATATAATGTGCTTTACATTCTATTTTACTTTAATTACTTATAACAACGGTTTAATTCTTTCCATTATGTTGAATAATGATAACTGAGTACCAGTACCTAATCCAGTTAGGAAACCTTGAAAGTTGATGTCTGTTACTTTATTCTTCAAAATTGATCATGCATCCTTGCTAAGGGATTTTAATCCACTTGTCCCGCACTTGCATCTTTAATTACAACTCTTCTTTTCTTCGCAAATCAGAAATGTACCACATGTAATGAGAGGAATGTACATGATCTAGGGACTTACTTACGGAACAGTTGGAGGAAATTCTATGAAAGTTAAAAATAACTTTTAAAAGAAAATCAAAAAAAGAGTTTCAATCATGCATAATTATTCCGCAGCATCATTTTTGTGGCTTCGGGTAATTCTTAGCAAACAAGAATAACTCTCATTGAGATTTCTTTATGTGGTTGTTTCTGCAAGTAGGGTCCCAGTGGATTTTGGTGTCCCTATTGCATAATGATGTATTTTGAAATCCAGATTATTCAGTGAAAAACAATTCTAAGCTTAGTTTTAGGGTGAAGGAATACTTGAAGTACTCCTATCGTTCAATTGGAAAAAAATATGCTGAAATACATGACGTTGATGTTTTAAGCTGTAAAATAAATGTATAACAATAGGCATCGATTCACTAGCATTCTGAATGCGTGCTGGATATAAATACGAAGTTGATTATCAAATAAACTTTTGGTCGATGAAATATAAATCAATTTTGACACAAGCTGATACCCAAGAAACATAAATGTTAATGTCATTTCTGCTGGGATTTGAAATGAGAACACACAATAATTACAACTCTTGTTTTCTTCGATATAATCACGAATCAGAGATATACCACATGTAATGAGAGGAATATACGTGATCTGGGACTTGCTTACGGAACTGTTGGAGGAAATTGAATAAGAGTTAAAAAGAAAGAAATTTAAAAAGAAAATCGAAAAAAGAATTTTAATTATGCATAATTATCCCGCAGCATCATTGTTGTGGCTTCAGGTAATTCTTAGCAAACAAGAATAACTCTCATGGAGCTTTCTTTATGTATGTAAGGTGGGGTTTTTTTTTTGGGGGGGGACAGTTTCATTATGTAATATCATTTCATTTCTAATAAAGTTGGTAGAATAATTTTGTTTTCTAATTTTCCTTTTCAACATAAAAATGATGTCGTTCGTGTTCAAAATACGCTGACTAAAATAGGAGTTCAAGCCAATTTTTGGCGGTGCTTAGCGGCAACATTGGCTTTCATACTGGTCATGATCCTGTACCATAAAACCCATAACCCGTACATAAATCTGTTTCTTTGTCCTTCACTGAAAAGGTAAATCTGTCCTTACTTACATTTCCTTTTTAATTTCTTCCATTCCTTCTTTCGTTATAATTTGTTCCCATTTATATATTTGCTACTTAGTTTTTGATTTCCCGTTTCCAATGTTATTTGTTTATCTAATCCCGTTCCCATTATTTTTAGGTGCGATGGGCACCTCATGCGTTACCCCTATCATTTAGTTTTTTTTCGATTCGTTCGTTACAATCGCTCACTCGCTGTATTTGCTGGTTTTATACTGTCATGCGACTTGTCGCAGAGCGGCATGACGCACGCGTATTGCATTCAAACGGACACGCCATGCCGGAGTGGCAAGACTCTGAACTAAGGATGTCAACAAAACACGTACCGTAACAAAGAAGCAACGCGTCGGCGCACACGCGACGTGACACGCACGCACGGGGACGCAAATCGCCCACGCGCTTTGCCTGTGTAGTCGGTATAATGGTGGTTTTTTTTTAAAGCTTTTATTAAGATCATTCATGTAGAAACAAAAAAATAACGTGTTTCTGCTGCGTTTATGTTTGAGGTGATACACCTAATATTAGAGATTTTGCGAATTTTACGTGAAACGCGAAACCTGAACGGTAACTGCATTTTACGCTAGTCTAAAATTAGTTACGAGGGTCATTCAAATATTTCTACCTCCATCATCACATCTCTGTTATCTTACGTGCCAGGGAGTTGAATTACCCATTATACTCTTAAATCTGGGGTACAAAATAAAAGTTATTGAAAATGTGATGTTTGCTTGTTAAGATATGTTGGTTAAAGCGAATACAGATTTGGTACATCGGAAACGGTTAAAAACTGAAGCCAAAAGTTTAGTAAGCATCATATTGTATCTTTGGATAATATTTATTTGGATAAGATATGGTTGTCAAACTGCTTACTCAGAATAGATATTTGCGCTCCCTGGGACTTCAAAACAAAATGTTTTATATGAGAAGAAAACATCGAACGGTTCAACAGACACACAGACACAAAACAGACTTTAACTTATGAACCAATTAATATGACTTGAACCAAGTCACCCGATCGAAGTCAACAGCATGTTGTGCAAAACACATGATACGCAGTAAAACTGTACTATATGCAAACATTAGATATTAATTAAAGCAAATTAAGGGATCTGGAAATGAGCGTTTTGAGCGTTTCGACAGTATTTTTTTGTGGGACATGAGAGTACATCAGACATATCGAATTGCATTCTGAAACGAAGAATGTCTTTCTGATATCAAATATTTTTCATTTTTTGAAATTCACGATATAATGCAAATTTTATGACAAATTATTGAAATTTGATTTATAAAGTTTACTTCGAGTACTGTTAAATATCAAAAATATCAATTTTTAATCATTTGCCATAAAATGTGTATTACATTGCGAATTTCAAAAAATCTAAATTATTTGATATCAGGACATTCTTCTTATTCAGAATGCCGATTGTCTGATGTGCCACAATAAATACTGTCCAAACGTTCATACCCCATTCCTTAAAGCAATTTAATCATTTTCAGAAAATAAATCTGTAATGATTTCTACAAAAGGTGAAAGCAAAATTAACCTTGCTTTTCAGACCGTTTTCCACGTACCAAATCTGTATTCACTTTAACTAACACATCTTAACAACCAAAAATCACATTTTGATCAAATAACTTTAATTTGTAGCCTAGGTTTAAAAGTATTATCATGACTAATTTCAATATCCTGACATGTAAGATAACAAAGATGTGATAATGGAGGTAGAACGGTTTGAATGACCCTCGTAGTATGCTCTCTAGATGGTGAAACCTATTGTGAACTGGTCAATCGCGGAATTCCCGTGTGGCGTTCACGTTGCAAATAACAAATTATGACGATCTAAAATGACAAAAAGAGCATCAAAAATGTAACAAAATCCCATGTTTGTCATGCTATGAAGCGATTTAAAGTTACAAAATTGAACAATGAAGGTCCGTCATGTAATAAAATACATTTTTTTTAAAATTTGATCTAGTATAAATGAGATGAGGTGAATAGATTGCGAAATGGGTCGACGTGATTTCGAACGGGCAGATTGTCTATTCATTTGTGTGTGGAGGATGCCGTCCAAAACCACACTTTGTGAAAAGACGTTTCTGGCGAGAACGTATCGTCTTACGGTATAGTGCTGCTTGAATTGACTGCTTTGGACAGGCAACAGCACTTACGGTATTTCATTGCGTTTAAATGTCGCGTTATGTAAAAAAAGTCGTGTTTTTTTTAAAAATATATATGTAACACGATCTGGTCCATGGTGGTCAAAGGCAGCAAATTTGAGCCTGAGATAAAGGCAAAAATATGGATAAGAAAATAGATATCACTACACTTCAGAACTTTAGAACCATGTATACCAGGGGCCTACACCTTTGGTGATTTATGTATACCTTAATGTTTGTATAAGTAATAATCACAGTATTACTCAATTTTCAAAAATGCCTCCTTTGACCTCCATGGACCAGATCGTGTCCCATATTATGTTAGAATGTTTCGCAGCAAGTTGTTTTGAATGTTATTAAAACTTTGTTACACCATTTATATAACTTTTAACCCAACATTTAACGTTTTCTGTCAAATTAAATGTTTTGTGTTTGATGGGTAGCAATTATTGGACTACTATTATCTATTTTAATATTTTAGTATATGGCGCTGTGTTGTGATATTTGAATTAACAGTTTGACTTGCAACATTATCCGAACCAATGTTTATGGCATCCTTACACGAGTTACACTAACAATAGCCATGGAGTGACTAGCGTTCTGAGTGGATAAGCTGTTGCATTTTGCAATGTAAAGAAACGTACTTGATTTCGCTTGAGTTACATTTTTTTATTTATGTCTAAATTAAAGTCACTATTACTCGTACTACTACATCATCATAATGGGAGTTACTATTTTGAAAGATAATATCCAATTTATATCCAAGTACTCAGCTTTCGAATCTGGTGGTCTGTAAACAGTACCAAGAAGGATAGGCTTGGTATGGGACACATTTATCCATAAAGCATAAACATCATCAGAACAATTTCGTAAATTAGAATTTTCTTTAAAAATAATACCATTTGTAACATAACACAACAAAGCACTATGCTGCATAGTTCCGTCAAGCCTGCTTATATTGTAACCATAGATTTTAATCTCATTATCATTAATAGTATTACCAACCAAGTTTCACTGCGACATATCAATATCACTGTCAATTAAAATTTTATATGACCGTTCGAAGACTAATATTAAAGGAAGTCTCCAGCAATCACAACATTATGCCTTAGGCCTATATGTAAGAAAAATAATTATCAAGCACGAATCACGAGGTTTTGAGAGCCGACTGTTTTCATGTTTTTATTCGTTTTTATGGTCAATATCAGGGATTTTTTTAAATAAAAGCTTGTGATTTGTAATTGATAATTATTTTTCTAACATATAGACGAATCCAATTTCACGCATTCCTACACCTCAATGGCAGCCATAACTGGATCCCCCTAGGTCTATCCCAGCTAAAATGTGAAATGATGTGGCCTTGGCGCGGATATTAAACTGCATTCCATCACCCGTGTTACACGTAGACAAAAGAATGATGAAAGTTTACAACACAATACAATTCAACATCGATTTTTAAGCAGATTTAATCCACCCAATTGGGCAGTAACAACACCCAGTTTGGTGCAGACGGGACCCAGTAATGGTCGACTAAATTCTGACCATCACTTGGCTCGTTAGATTCGTCTATAAGGCATAATTTTATGTTTGGCGGAGACTCCCTTTAACATTATAAACATGCGCTATTTGAAAACCTTCTGATACAGGACAATCAAAATCAATAAATGTTTCCTTGAAGGGAAGTTCATCATTATTCTGAAAAAAAAAACCATTTGTCACAAAAACAGTTACGAGTTGTTTACAATACATTTCACATGAAAGTCAAGTTCACAGTTTTTAAATACTATATGTAATAATAGTTCTTAATTTTACAAAGACAACTGCCACGCACATCAAATTTGTGTGAATTTGTCTGCATAAATCAGACGTATTGCACTCACTTGACGCCATCTTGGTAAGTTGATCAGTATAATTTTGTTGATATTTGAAAAAACAAAAATGTGGTCACAGAGTCATCAAAGAAAAGTGTTACTAAATACTATCTCAGCGCATCTAATTACTATTATGGCCGTTAAAGGCCCGGTCACACTATGACGAATAGGGGTGAACGGCAAGCGACGTTAAGCTGCGAATTGCAATTTTGAATTTACAGTAACTCATCGTGTGTTGCTGTTAGTTGTCGCTGACGAATCCGTTAGCGACCGCAGACGGCCAAAATTATTCGTCGCGTTCGTCGGCAAATTTTCAACATGTTGAAAATTTTATGACGGCAAAAGAAGTAGTTGTGATTCCGTTCAGATTTCGTTGGAGACCGCAACCCTAATTTCTTTGACGTTTCTATATCGTGCGAAGCCGTCTTTAGTCGTTTTGAGGTCGTCACAATTTCGTTGGTAGTCGTTGTCAACGACCATTGACGAAAAAACAACGGCAAGTGACGTCACATCTCGAACCCTGACGACACATTGCGGCAAATAACGAAATTCTAACGATCTTGGTGCGACAGTGACTTGCGAATTTTGTGCGGAGGGTGACGGATGTTGACTGTTGATGGCGGGTCGTTTGGGCGGCGCTTAAGGGACAATATTCCTAACAGCTCCCCATTTCACCCCTGGGTAGAGAGAGGCAAGTGAGGTAAAGCGCCTTGCCCAAGTGCACAACACGATGGTACCGCCAGGGCGCGTACTGACAACACTCCGATTGCGAGGTAGAGCATTACCGCTTCGCCACCGTGCCCGCATCATCATCGCCGCAATCCACAGTCATCTGCCGTTCCTTGCCGCAAGCAAATCCACTGCCAGCCGTCTGACCTCGTTGCTTGTTGTCAGGCTCCGTCGAGACATCGTCACTCGCCGCCCAGACAACGTCCGGGTTTGGTCGCTAGTCTCCGTTTCTTGCAGCAGCCTTTCGTCCCTTGCCGTCGTGTTGTCGCTGAAGGTCGTTCCCACTCGTCAGCGAATCTTGTTCTTCCTCTTTTTGTCGTAGCTTTGCCGTCAACATTTTGTGATTTTCACGTTCGTCACCTTTCGTTGGTTATCGTCCGTCATAGTGTGACCGGGCCTTAGACATTCGTCCCCATTGCACTAAATGGGTTGATTCAAAATGATCATGGTATCCGATGTTCTACAGCTTTTTATAAAAAATATCACAGGAAAACACCAAAATTGAAAAGAAATGGGATTTCAAATTTAACTTTGGAATTTGAAAAGTATAAATCACGTTGGGTCTAAGGCTGTGCTAACGCTTTTCTTTGATGACTTTGACCACATTTTTTTATTTTTTCAAATATATTTAAAAAAACCAATAATCTCAGCTAATTGAACAGGCAGTACTACTATTTACACATGAAGTAGGTTTACAAATATTCTCACCTACAATGTTCTTGGTATCAATTTGACCATTTGATTTCAAATTTTTAACACTTTTATTTACATTTATCTTGAATACGCATACCCCTTATTCATATCATTTGTAATCAAGTGTTCAGAATTATTGTGCGTGGGAAATGATCAAATCCGATGTCGCTATTGTCAATTATAAGCTGCTAAATTGGTTCGACGTAATAGTACTATGTATACAATGTTAAACAGGTTGAAAAAACATCCCGCGCACGCAATTGTTTTTATAGCTCAAGTCTTAATGTTTTAAAACGTTTGCAGTGGGGATCAGATAATATTATTAGAATAAGAATATACCTTTTCCCTTCTACCCATTAAACAAATTTAGAATTAAGTACAATTTGACAGTTATTAATATTTAGACTAGTGGAACAAGTTAAGACTGTGTACAAAGCTATCATTCTGAGGGCTCATAATGCGCCCTACTATTAACCCCAATCAGATTATCTGATTTTATGCATTTTCGGTGCCATTTTGAACTTTCACGGTCAAGGCGACAATTTGGATTTTTTCACCTTTTTCAGTTGAATTTGTCATGTTTGAAAACATTAACTACACACCAAAATAATTGAAATTGGGGCAATTAACTGTATTAGTAAAAATGCACCTGGCCTAGAGTGCGTTGACCTTTGTCACGTTTCTTTAAGCATTCTCGGTGAGTCGAACTAAGGACAAAAATCAACCATGGGTTCAAGCTTGAATTAGCTAAAGACATAAAGTAATAAAAATGCCGAAACTTGGTAACGGACTCGCCTTTAAATTCATTCATTGATTTGAAATGGAACATCAAACTATATATAAAGCTTGGAAGCGAAAAGACACAGAAAAATAATGTAATTATCATGGTTATGTAAGCCAGTCTCTTACGCGCTTTGATTTGCTTCTTAAAAGTGTTGTTTCGTTCTTTAAATGCGTTTGAACTTGAAACGAGAAAGTACGCCATTTTGGTATAATGAATCATTATTAATGTTAAGGGAATTATATAGAGCATAAAGAATTTACAAAACTCAAATATTTTAGCTCTCTCGCTGCCTCGTTCTACAGATTGACAACTAATGGTGATGTTAAAAATTTCTTTTTCTGTCGTGAAATATGTCGTTAAAATCGGTGAAGCAACTATAAACCCTAACACCCATGCAAGTATCGCCCAGTAAAATGAAACACGTTTAGTACGAGACTTACGGGAATGCACCCCATGAACTATCGCCGAATATCGCTCGCGACTCAAAGCGACTAATGAATATGCGCATGCACATTGACAAACAACCGGTGCATAGTTTCTAAGAGCGCATGGTATCCTGCCACTCATCCAACACGGGTGTATCTCATTTTCAAATTTGATAGGTCCAGTCACCATGATGTATAGAAGATCCGCAATTGTAAGGTTAATGATTAGAATGTTTGGAGCATTGCGTAGATGTCTGTTCTTCAAGATTATAATCAGCAGAGCAATATTTCCAAAAATTCCAAAAACCAGAAAAATGACAAACATAACTAGTCGCCAAACGTAGTCTTCTTGAATAGCACAGATGTCTTTTATGATATCCTTTATAAGATCATTGTGACGCAGTAGTTCTGTATCGTCCCAACTATGTTCGGTAATATTTACATCAAATAAGTTCCTATCCTCCTTCGCCATCATAGACTTACGGTCATCAGATCCGAAGTGATCTTAGTGGTTAACGTCAGACTTATCTTTTCATCACTCATCAGTAGTAAGTTTTTTCAATAAACTGTATATTGAAAACCCGTTGCTCACATAAGATATATCACAACCGAGTAGTTGCTGCTGTTTTGAGCATGGTGAACATAGCAAATGCAAATTTATTGACATCACGATTACGAGTCAACCATAGTGTACAACAAACTCGGTTTTTGTTTGATGTGTTAACTAAAACCCAGTTATGTCCAGAAGATCGCCTTAGTTCGAGACCAGCATCCATCGTTAAGTTATGTCTTAATACGATAAAATGAAAAAATCCTGTTTATACGTGCCATTTTCGCAACAGACGGTGAAATGATAGAATCCTCTTTATACGTATCCTTTTTCAAGCAGACTGATTATCATTTATGTTTCGGAGATATAAAGTCAAATTGCCTTCGTTAGTTCGTTCAGGGAAGTGGTTCGTTGAGTAGTATTTATTTGCTTTCCGTTGCTTGTTTCTAATACTCCACTACTATTACTAATTGACAGTGCGCCGTCTCTATTGGATTTCACCGTAATGTTATATCGTGGTGGATCAAGCTGAACAAACTGTGCAACCAATGACGTATAATACGTATGATCATCGGAGTCACGCAATAGGCTATTCCATTTAAAATCCACACTACCCCTGTGGAAGATTTTGGAAATATCTTCCACAGGGGAGTATGTTTATCAAATGTAATTGGTCAGGGTTAATAATTTTGAAACACACCCTCCCCCTGTATTATGGCTTTACCTATATCTGGAGTGAGTATTTCAAATAGAAGTTCACCAAATGTCTTTATCTAAATCTTCCACAGGGGTAGTGTGGACTTCAAATGGAATAGCCCAATGCACCCACCAGTTGAGAGAGAGAGGGATGTTGATGAATCAACGAACGTAACTAATGTATACACCTATCCGACTTCGCCATTACTGCGGTGTCCCCGATGTAAAACTGCGGTGTCCCGAGGTCGGGGGTTCTATCCATTATTTATTGTGTGCTATACAGAATTGTACCCGGGAATTGTACACAACAGTGATATTCAATACACAATCATGAGTATTGAATTACGAATTAAATCTCCCGCTCTGGTACATCTGTGTTGCCGTCAATAGAGGGCCAAATACAGTAAACGCTTCTCGGATTGGTGTATATGGTGTGAAACTTTACATTCGTCTCGATTGGAACTTGTGGATGTATCGAGTAAATAAATAATATTACTATATAGCCGAAGAAAACAATGCAGCTAAATTTATTCGTTTCACGTCCATCTCGATCCTCACTTTCTGGGATCATGCAGTCCATATTTTGTTTATTTTTCAATTCTGATATTAAATGGTAAGTTTGTAATACTTAACTTAAATGTTAATGCTGATTAAACAAATTCATTTATAGTCACCATGAATCACTTTTTTATGGAATTGTCTTAGGGGTTTACCACTAAATCTTAAATTAAAAGGGCAAAAAAGGCTCCTTCCCTCCCTCCTCACTTTACCAAAAAGATGGGGACGTGAAACGATATTTCAATTTTATGTGGCATTTTATAATATTTGCATCAAGATAGCGTCACGTGTTCGAGTTCGTTGCCTTACCGTCATTATACAATCACGTTAATATCATTCCTATATTCGTCTGCTCTACTAGTTTCAATCATAATTGCATCTTGGCAGTTTGCTGTGTTGCATGTGAATGTTATTTTTTCAAAAAGTAATGTTTACACTCGGCTGCCAGAAATCCACGAAATTGTCATCAGCAGATAAAAGTAATCCAAGCATTACATCAATGCTACCATTTGCATTTTTCTCTTTATTTTCAATTTATTTTCAAGTACTTTTATAAGTATGTAACCTTATAAAAATAATATTGTATGGTGTAAATGCATGCTATAGACTGTATGTTGTTTTGTAAGTATTGGCAAGACATGCACTAAAACACTTTTCTGAACTAAAAATGGTAGGGAACTTGGTGTATATGACAAAATATGACTAAAATTTTAGAAAAATGCCCAAAAACCTTAATTTGCAGTATATAGCGATCAATGTTTATAATGCCAGCACTGTAATCACGTAAAGCCCGCCTACTTCAAATCAATACAAATAACTGCAACTTTTAAATTGGGGTATTTTTCTTTCAAAACACTGCTGTATTGTCAATATTGAACAAAATTGGACAAATGGGGTATCAAAATGCGCGTAAATAAATCATCCTTCTTTTTATGTTGAAATATTGTGAAAATAATTATTAGTTCTGAATGTGTATGCGTATTTAAAACAGCTGAGTTTGCTTCTTTTTTTGGCTTTTTTTTTTTAAAGAGGGTTGGTGCTTTCGGCTATGTGCACCACCAGCTGTACAATTCTCTCGGGAAATCCACGCTTCCACGCCTGTTCCCCATTGCCCAAGTTAGCGTTACCCATCCGACACCACGTGGAGGTTTGGGTTGGGTTGCCCGCGAGCAATCACTGTGCCAGCTCTGCGGGCCTTGCCGGACAACAGCTTAGTTACTTTTTGTGCAGACTTTACGTTAATTTTGACATAGGAAGACTTTTCGTATCTTTAATTTCTTCGTGAATTCAAACTGTATGACCTACCGTATTGATCACGTACTTACTATACGTTGTTGAAAGTACTTTGTGAGTATGTATAGTGCAGTGGACCCTAAAAAACTGTCAGACTTCAAGTGTTTCAAAGGTGTGACAAACACTTTATCTATTGAAAATCGTTCAACCGAAGTCCTACTGTGATGTGCCCTGAGTAATTTAATTTGATTATTTATATTTGTTTACAACATAGGCTAGCTTCAGACTCCGTATTGTACGTACAATATTGTATGTACAATACTTTTCGTGACGTCAAAAAGTATTACACGTGCAATAAATATACGTGCCACGACGAGTTGAATCAGATTAAATAACGCGCTATAACCCTGACGGTTCATTGTTTGCTAAATCCAAGCGAGGTCACCAGAAAATCTATGCAAGAGAAATTTCTACTGCTGCTGATGAAAAATCCTAGAGTGCGTTTGGAGGTTCTTTCTGCACTTTACCAGTAGCCTAATAAATTCATAAAACAATAAAAATCAAATAAAGATTTAGGGCAAATGTTTTTACTCACTGCTCATCTGATCCACTTTCCCAGGAAACTAAATACCGATACTCCTTAGTTTTTCCCTGACTTTCCAGACATAATTATGAGTAAACATCAAATTTAATGTTTACAAAACAATCAAATATATATACATTCTTTTGCATTTTGTACATAAATATTGATATCAATAATGTAGGCCTACAAACATTAAAAAAGGGGGCCTAAGAGTATGTCTATTTTTAATCATATACTAATTCCGCCATGCCCAAACATATCTTATTATGAAATCGTGTAATGGAAGTGGAACCCAAATTCCAATCAAAAATAAAAACAAATTTGTTATCAAATACACTAGGCCTATACATTGTATTATAGGAATTTAATAGATGGTTCATTTTAATAAATAAATAGATTAACACGGGTAATGGACAAGAAATATTTGGCAATACCGGATTTACCAGAGAGCCAGTGGATAAAGAAATTAATTAAAATTAAAACAAATTAAATGAGAAAATGAAAGCAAGGACATTTGGCGAAGTATTGTTTTAGAATTCGAAGGAGTCCTAAATGTTATCCTGGCCCCAGGACACTGATTAATGTAAATTCGACCCATAGTTATTTTATCTACTTTTGCCAGCATTCAACCTGTTCAATGTGATTGATGCCTATTTTTAATAAAATTCCGAAATCTGACGTATCAACGTTGTATCGTGCACAAATTATGATTCGAGACTATTTCATTTGACACGGTTGTATGGATTTCAGAAGATCGGTCCTATAATAGATATCGATTAGAGAATTACAGCAAGAGGCTTTGAGGATGCCGTAATCCTCTTGACCATCAACCAATCAGAGAGACATATTTCAGAATTATGTTCGTATATTTGAAACTCTTTCAACTCTGAAATATATATTTCAAGTAATCTCGTTTCACATTAACACGTTTATGGATGTATTGGGATGATCATAAGTAGGTCTATAACATACACCATCATAACATGCCTCAACGATATCAACATGTAAAAAGCTGTTGCAAATTCATAACACAACGTGTTATAATGTATAATGTTATATGCCAAAACTTTAAAAAACAATGAAAATATCAGTATCAATCAAATCAAAACCAGAATAAATACATAGGCCTACAAATAATACTTAAGAAACTGACTAAATCAATATATGACTAAATGTCAGTATAAATGAATCGCTAAATCAATTAATCAATCAGTAATCAATCAATCAATCAATCAATAAATAAATAAACAAATAAATAAATAAACAAATAGGCGAATAAATCTATAAATAAATAAATAAATAAATAAGAACTGAATGTGCCATTTATATTATTATTACAATTTTAATATTATTAATATCGTTAGTATTAATAGGCCTTTTAATATTAAGTACAGTTGAATACAAAAAGACATGAAAAGATGTTCATCATTCCGTGCACGAACACTCACTAAATTTACCACTCTTAGAAATTTGGCAACTACGTATCAATTAAGCAACCAATGATTGTAGCACAATATATATTTTCCCGGTACATACTATTTATTGCACGTGTAATACTTTTTGACGTCACGAAAAGTATTGTACATACAATATTGTACGTACAATATGGAGTCTGAAGCGCGCTTAAGCTATGACATGAGAAATAATAGAAAGGGGAAACCAAGAGTTTGTGTGTTATGACATGTTTTTGGGGAACCCCTTTGGTTACAGTAAACAAACTCAATCAGAGTTATTGCTGTGCATTCGTGTGAATTTGGGTAAAAGGTGATTTTGGCCTTCAGTCATTAAGGCTCGTAAAGTAATTCAAAAATACCTTATTTTCAATGTCACTATGATACTAATGACAATTTCGCCGTTCAGATGACAGATACGTCGTGTAAATACGTCGCACAAATACGTCACTATGTAAAACGATAAATTCTTCCAATTGCAGATATGATATATTGGGCTTGCGCAGTATAGATGATCGGCAATACCAATAGCTATCTTGCTAATATACACATGTATTTTTTAGCTATTTAACAGAGTTTTTCTTTTCTTTTCATTATCAATTTTTTCATCTTTTTCCTACATTTTTGTGGTAAGTTTTATTCTATAATTTGTATATTTGTGTGCAAATTGAGGGCGCTATTTACATTATCTGAAGTTTAATTTAGCCCAATAATATGAGTTATTCCTTTTATTTCATGATAACATTTTTTTAGAAAATTTCTTTACCATTAGTTACTCATTATACTGATATTTTAATGTCATTATACAAGTGTATACCCCTTGTAAAGATGCAGATAAGATTAAAGATATATAGCGCCATCAGTGTTCAACTTTGCTAAAAAAATTAATACAGTACATGCCATCAACCGCGGTGTATATACTTAAAGCGTGTGAAAATCGCCCACCTCTTAAAAAAAAAAAAAAAATTGCCAATTTCTGAAATCAACCCAAATGGTATACATAATTATTGCCCCTTCCTTAAAATTAAGTGTTAAGATCTCACTTTATTTCCGCGCTCTCCTCGCCTTAACCCTCTCCACATGGGTGCCGACCGCAGACGAATGTTTTAAATGTTTAAAAAAAATCAAAATCAGAACAAAATCAGAATTTTGGATTTTTATGACCATATGTGGAACCAGCATGAAAAATGCATTAAAAGAACTACAAAAAAGCCCGGTATCGGTTCAGTGGCTCTTGCGATAGCTCTTGATATAAACAATTAATTTGCATTTCTAGTGATCAAAACTTAGTTTTACATAGATAAATTCTTTGCAAAAAGAAAAACATAATAATCACACCAAAATGTTAGTTTTGACAACATTCTTTGAAATTTCTCATTATTTTCCGCCAACTATTACACACTCTATAGTCGTTGGTTTTGTACACAACACCAAATCGGTATCTATAAGTCTTTGAACTTCCGTGAGTTGCCATGGTAACGATATAAAATCAAGTTCAATGGTCATTATTTATCTATGATCGTTTACAGGTGATCAAAATACAACATTACGATTGCAATCGCACTTTGCCCGTAAATGGGACCTGCTACCACGAAATGAGCATTAGGTCGCAAATTGGTAGTTTCTAGATACCCTAGCTAAATGCGTTGATGTTCTTTGTTTCACACGCACCTGTTCAAGCCAGTGGTATGTCTGCATGTTAATGGGGGCACAATGGGTCATTCACGAAAAACATACTACTGGCTTGTACATGTGCGCGGCAAACAAAGAAAAGATGTCTCAAAACTAGCAGCGTCTGACTTTACGCTCATGTCATGGTAGCAGGTTACATATGGGAATGTCTATTTTATACTAGTATTATTTTGTTGTGATTGCAACTTCACTACTTTGATCAGGCTTTGAACCTTTGTAAACATTAGTGAACGTGAACAAACTTTGGTGTTATTGCTCTTGGGGTTTTCAGTATTAAGTTCAGTACTTTTCAGTTCCTTTCAGAAATGGCTTTTCGAACACTACACCGACAAGTCCTGGTGCTGCTTGCATTAGGTAGGTGCATTCATTAATTGATTCATTAATAGCCTAGCCAACGCTCTGCAGGGTCTATTGTTCTATTGTTTCCGATTAGAGCGCTGACATATTGGAAAATGTTGCCAATCAATATTCATGAGAGTGTACATTCAACGTCCAGTTTGCGAAATTGGGTGAATTGTGTTTGGTAAGTGTGAAATACATCTGACTGGGCGTTTTAATTACGTAACGAATAAAGGCATTGACATCATCGAATGGCTGCCCAGTGCTGTTATGTGTTTAGTTATTATATAGGCCTAATAATTATTGTGAAATGTATTCATCGTTCCTTTCTTTTCCCTTCTCTGTACTTATTCTTTCCTAGGCCTACACTTTATCACTCCCTCGCTCTCATTGTCCCCTCTCACCCTCCCTCACTCATTCCCATAATTTTCCTTATATTTCTATTTATCTACTTGTCTTTATTATATCTTTTTTATTTCTCCCTTCCTCCAGCCCTCTCTCATTCTCCATACCCCTCCTCCCTCTTCCTCCCTCCTCCCTCCCAAGACTTCTCACAGAGGTGAATCTGCCCCTCCCCAAGCCCCTCCCCTCTTTGGGTACGCCACTATACTATACCAATCTCCTTCTTAAAATAAAATTAAACGGAAATTTCTTAAAAACAACCTTTATAGACTTATACTTACATGTATGATCCTGTGCCATATACTGGGGTACACAAAAAGGTGGCTTTGTTACATTTTGATGTGCAGTTTGGATTTCAAAACACTGTCTCTTGAGTATTCCTTCACTTAGAAGATTCAATTAGGTCTTAAATTGAGGCTAATTTATTCTATATTACTCATGTTTTTATCCTGTTTTCAAATATTTTTCAATTATTTTCTTATGACGTTTGGCATGAAATGTGCCAAGGGTGGCTGAGGATTAGGGGGGGGAGGAGTAGGGGGAGGGATTCATATTGTAAATTTGATTTAAAACCCGCTTTAAAAATTTGAATCTAGTAAAAAAATGTCTAAATGAACTCCCAGACATCTAAACCAAGTGAATAAATACAAAAGTTCATTTAAAAGACCAATACTTGCTCAGAATGATTGTAAATGTGGAAAAAAAGAGGTGGGGTTACATCCTCCTACTTTGTGATTGTTTTTGCCCTCACTCTCTCATTTTGTAACCGATTTCCATAAAAAGGTGTCAAAATGCTCAGAAGGATGAACCACTTCAAATGAGATGTGTAGGTAAAATGTATGAACCATTTCATTTTTTTACTATGTAACACAAAGGTACCCCAGGTTGTGACACAGGACCGTATACGTATAGCGATTACCATTATAGTGTAATATAGATATATGGACGGGACATGGCAGCCTTCATACATTCTAATGTGTAATCGAGCAGCAAGAGCATTCAATTTATTTAAATGAAACGCCTAACGTCAGGTGGGTGGTAAAGATGATTGCATCGACAGCTAAAGCCTCCTTTTGACTTCAGACCCACACAAGCACACATTTGGGATACGTGAGTACAATGGTACCACTTTACACATGACTGCCCTTACACATGACTGTAGTGTGGTCACTTATTGATACTCGCCTGTTGTGTAGAGCGTTAATATGATGCCGGATCAGTGACCAATTTAATGGCGGAACCCCTTTATTCGAAACAATGGTACCACTTTTATGAATAGCCTGTCGCAAATTCTAATCGGCATCAAACGAACAAAAGATTATATAATCTATTGCGACTCTATTTCTATTTAAAAGCTCTTTGAGCCTAGCAACATCATGGGGGTGAAATCCCGGTGTGCATTTGGCCAGGTATGCTCGGTGAAGAAATACGTATATCCGGGATTTTTGGACGGAGAGAAAAGTCTCCCACTGGCCTGTTTCAAATAAATAATTTTTGCTCATAATCAAGGGGAATTTGGGTGTTAAACCGGCTACAAAGAACATGCAATTTTGGTAGAATTTCTGCCTGGTAGATCGAGATTTCAAAAGTTGCGCTAACTTGTCACTTTGGTATACCAGGTCAACCTTTACTTGTGAATGCGTGTAATAGTATATGAAAGTGCACACCTCCGTCTAAAAAGACACTCTATAAGGCGCTATGTATTGTGAAAAACTGCGTCTATATGGTTCATGAATATGACTTGTGCATTCACGGTGTCTAACAGTTACTACCAATGAAAAATATTTCTTTAAATTATTTTAATAATTTAAAGAAATATTTTTAATTGGTAGTAATTATTCTATACATACTTTATGAATCTTTCTTTTTTTAATAAGGCCTCCTTATTGTGACATCGGAGCCCATACCAAACAACAGAAGAGACAGTTATGTCAGTGGGAAGTTTCGCAGGAAAATTGGACGCTTTAAACATGAAGCCGAGACAAGTGAAGGAGAATCGCGTCAATGTGACGTATCACCAACGGTAAGACAACAGATATATAGTCGAAGATAGAGCCCATTGAAATCCAGTATAAGCGTGAAGTTGAGTACTAATGCAATTGTTTAAAAATTAACAACTAGGGGTGTGTAGATTCATAATCAGCCGGGAGCCAAAATGGCACCCACGAGCAAATTAAGTTATTGAGGTAAAAGGTCACACGAGGGGAAAATATTTTTAAATGCTGAAATCAAAATATAAAATAGCAGAATTTTTCTTTGGGTCCTAAGGAGTAAAAAAGTCCAAATATATAGTTTGCTATATCTCAGAAATCATCTTATTCTAGAATAATGCCAGGTTCGAGTTCAACAACCCCATATGTCCTACACAATTATATCACCTTGACAGTTCAGAAGTCATAGCATAAAATCCAAACTCCGGGGATATGGCAAACTATATATTTTGTGCTTTATTCCATCCCGTTACCAGTGCTGCTGCAGAATGGTGAATTGTGGGTGAAAAGTCTGAAATTTGGCAAAGATGTAGCACTTGATAACAAATTTGGTCTTTCGAAGATACCGGAATAAGGTCATAATGTATACATGGACCAAGTACAAATTGAGCAAGCGTATTACTGATACAGGCGGCTGTGCAAACAAGTATTATTGTAAGAACAATCTTGGAGGGCGGGTTAGCGCAGCGGTAGTTCCCTTGCTTTGCACCACTGAGGTCCCGGGTTCAAGCCCCGGCGCGGCCCAAGGACTCATGTGCACTTGGTTTATCCCGATTCCATGCTCGCTCTCGCAGGTTTTCTCCGGGATCTCGGTTTCCTCCTGTATCGCAAAAATTGGTGATTAGTTGTTTGGTTATCAAAAAAACTTCCTTCACCCAATGGAATTTGGGGAACTGCACAGATAATTGGTGGATGTTACAATCTAAATGCAGATAGGTGTGCGCCGTTCGGCAGCAACTGGCCTAGATGAGGCGACGTGATTGTGCTGATTCACCATTGCAGCGAAAGGCGCTTTATAAATCCAAAAATGTATTTATTTATTTATTGTGATGTTTATGTGGATGATATCTGCCTTTCGTCTCTTTCGTTAAAAACACTCATTTAATTGGAATTCTACGGTATATTTTTTTTCTAGCCAATATTGCGATAAAAATATTAAGTTATGTAATAATTTGCTTCTAATTTCAAGTATTTGCCACCAACAACCATCAAAACTGGCGAGCGGTTGAAAGATCTTCGCGATTTGATGACGAGTCAAAATTTAGCAGCATTTATGGTACCTTCAGAGGATGCACATCAGGTAAGAAAAATTAGAAGGAAAGAACTAAACTGCAGATGTTAAAGGGGCTAATATAATACAGTCATTTAAATTTCGATACCAAAAACGTTTGACCAACTGATCGATATTTTGATACAAGATGTAAGTTATAATTAAAAACCCAAGGCGCACCAAGTATACGTTATTTTGTATACACTTCTTTATTTTTACCTTGTTTCTGCGTTAGAAGCAACTTTTGCGCGGGGCAACAACTTGAAATGTTGAGTACACACCTCAAGCTATATACTGACAAAATATAAGTGTGGACCATGCACGAAACCTACGAATAAGAGGCAATGCCCTATACTCTACTGCTACTCAAACCTGTTTTATTCCTTTTTTCTTCTTGCATCGAGCTTCTAAATCCATTGGTCTAAAAAAGCAGAATGTTTGGTTTTCATTTCAGCATGTTCAGGATGTCAACATTGAATTATATTTTCTCTATTATTATAATTACATTTGATGTTTCTTTATCATGAATCTAGAGTGAATATATAGCAGAACATGACAAAAGAAGGGAATATATCTCTGGATTCAGTGGTTCCTCTGGTAAGTCTTGATTTACATCACTTATAGATATTAAAGCCATTCTATCTCTTCCATTTTTTGACCAATGGGTAAAGCGATTTTTGCTGCTTTAAGGTGAATTTATACTCCATCGCTGAGCGACGAGCGATTGGTATTTAACCAATGAGGTAGCGCGATTTCCCCAACGCAACAAGAAGCGAGCTACCACATTGGCTGGAAACCAATCGCTGGTCGCTCAGTATATGAGTATAAATTCAGCTTACTATCTACAAGCTGTTATGGCAGCTCGGAGGTGGTCACGTGCGTATTTATAAATACGTAAGCATATGATGCTTGTGTGTATAAATTTCCTGCAGATTCAGTCGCTTCACAACAATATCGTCAAGTTTGTATTTATGTTCTGTTAACAGCAATTATATACAATATCATCAACTACAGTAAGCAAAAGAATTAAGGTAGCAGTTGTGTTCACCTCTGTATATCCTAAATAAAGACAAATGTGTCCAAATTAAAACAAGCCGCCGATCATTCTAATCAATGAAATCACGATGCTAGTTTTTCGTGCTAATCAATGAAAGCACAGCGCTAGTTATCTTGTTCGCGTACGCTTTGTGTACAAATCAATAGGGCATGCAATGTGGCAAACTGCAACTTTTATATTTGTATCTTCCTTGGGTTTTTGGATCGTCGTGTCTTTATTTCTTGGACAATGTCAACGAATGAGGTCTTAAATTCGAGCTAAAAGATGCAGCTATTGGCTGCTAGTTCCAATTATGACATGTCTGCCTTTGTTTAGGATATACAGGGGGTGAACGTAATTGGTACCTTAATTTTTTGGCTTACTGTATTGTTTCATATAGGTCTAGCCATAGTCACTGCTGAAAAGGCTGCATTATGGACGGATAGTCGATATTGGTTACAGGCAGACATGGAACTTGACTGCAATTGGCTGCTCATGAAATCGGGTAAAAACGCGTTTCTTGTACTGCCTTGTTCATTATATTCACTCAAATTAGTTTTCAGTAGCTCACCAAAATCATTGTATTGATGTTTGTTCGTTAACTACATGCTGGTTTTTTTTGGGGGGGTTGTGGTAAATTGCTAATTGAGATTTAGATTAGACAGAGTGTTATTAAAAGTATTTGAAATACAAATACAAAAATTAAACAAAAGACCTTATACTATATAATAAAGTAATATCTTCTTAGTTTGCTTTGACCATCCAACCTGTTTAAGTGTAGACTATGTATAGTTGGTCGAGGCAGCCAAAAAGATCGATTTTCATTGTCTAAATCAATATATTAATGAAAAATAACACCCTGGTGTTTTGCAGAAGTTCATTCTACAAATCATATACTTTGAAAACTTGCTTGAATTATTGTTGTTAATAAGTTCGATCCGTTTTACGAAGGTTTCAGCCCTCCTTACAACATAAATCAAAAACCACAGGACCTATAAAAAATATCTGTGATATTGAATCCTTCTACACGCTCAATGCAATTTTTGCTAAAGCTCACTACCATTCGCAGAATGCTGTGAACGACCAACCAAATCGCAACAGTTGCAAATAGTTACTAACCTTAAATATGTACGAATATTATGATAATGGGAAGAAAGCCTGGGTGATTGGACCCCGTGATAATGCGCACATCGGGTACGCAGTTCATCGACGGTGAACTGCACAGTAACGATGGTAGCTTACCACTGTGGGTGGTAGATGTATCATTTAAGACAAACCAAAGAGATATGCTAATTTGTGTCAGCGGTTATACGGGGGATGGGATTAGGGTTAGAGTTAGGGTTAGAATTAGTAACCCTTGACCCTAATTAGCATATCGTGATGTTCTGTCTTAAATGAGCCATTTACTGTCTGGGTGACCAATGGTATAACAGATAGCCCTGCCTTGGCCGAGTATGTGACAAATAGTCCTGGCCCTGTCCTACAGACCCGTATACATTTTTCAAAGAGGAAAGTTTGACAGTTGATTCGAGTAGGGTACGCATAGATCTTCCAAATCCAAACCCGGGCAAACTCTGTATATGGCCATTTTTCAAAATGGCCGCCAAAATGATCTGACCTGAGATGTACTTTCTTCCTTTTCAATCTCTACTCACCTGTAACGTACATTAACAAACAAAATTAACAATCAATAACGTAACATTAATTAAGTGGGCATCATTTCATATACCTATAGGCCTACCCCAAGTCAAATCATTTGCAAGATTTATAACTGTGGAAATATGCATGTGGTTGCTATGGGTAGCCATCTTGTATTTTAGGTGTCCAAGACCTCAGATAAGCATGGAAACTAGTCTTGATTTTCATAGGTACATAGGTTCCAATTGATGACTTTTCATTTGGTTTATAGTGGTTGCTATGACTGCCATCTGAAATTGGTGTGACTTCGACTTCGCAAAACCATGCTATCACATTCATTTAATAAAACAGCCTTGATCTAGCGAAGTTACACAACTTAATTGCTGTTCCTAGATTAAATAGTTACCGAGATACCCTCATTTCACCTGGTTAATGTGAATATTATATGGCTGCTATAGGCGGCCATCTTAGATTGTGGACGTACGTCCTAAACATCAGACAACCATGACACCCTCCTCTTCATTCAATTAGACAGTCTTGATTTAGTAGGGATAGAGACCTCAATGACCCTTATAGGTCAAGCAGATTCCGAATTATTGTTATTTCACCTAGCTAATATGATGATTTATGGTTGCTATGGGCGGCCATCTTGGATTTCAGGTGTCCTGGAACTCAGACATTCATGAAACCCCCTTCATGCACTCAGCCAGCCTTGATTTAGTGGGGATAGACACCTCAATGACCCTTGTAGGTCAAGCAGATTCCGAATTACTGTCATTTCACCTGGCTAATATGATGATTTATGGTTGCAATGGGCGGTCATCTTGGATTTCAGGTGTCTTGGACCTCAGACATCCATGAAACCCCTTCATTCACTCAGCCAGCCTTGATTTAGTGGTGATAGACACCTCAATGACCCTTGTAGGTCAAGCAGATTCCGAATTATTGTCATTTTACCTGGCTAATATATGATTTATGGTTGCTATGGGCGGCCATCTTGGATTTCAGGTGTCCTGGACCTCAGACATCCATGAAACCCCCTTCATTCAATCAGACAGCCTTGATTTAGTGGGGATAGACACCCCAATCACCCCTCTAGGTCAAGTAGTTTCAGAGTTATTGTCATTTTACCCGGGCATTTTACCTGGTTCAGAAGTACCGGTACATTTTGGCGGCCATTTTGAAAAATGGTCATATACAGAGTTTGCCCGGGTTTGGAATTTTCCACCTAGTAGAATTTGGAAGATCTATGCATACCCTACTCGAATCAACTTTCAAAGTTTCCTCTTTGAAAAATGTATACGGGTCTGTAGGACAGGGCCAGGACTAAAACTAGTAAATGGTCATATTAGGCACAACTAACTTTAGCTGGGGAACTTGAGCTGGTTAAAGAGAATTGTTTAGAATTATTAGAAAAGGGTAACATAATGGTAAAAAAGACGCTTACAAATACTGACTCCCTGAGTCAAAGAGAAAGGTACCATTTGTTGTAATTGGAATATCCGTATCTTCTGATGAACTGCCAATGAGACAATTGAATAAAGTTTAGGCAAATATATAACAGTGCTACATTTTATATTTCTCACTGCGATTTTCCGCTCTGCTTCTTTTCGAAGTTTCTTCACAATGGCACAGTTGCTGCAGCAGGACTATCCTGCAAGCTCTTCTCTGCAGCTGTTCAAGATTCAGATTGGCCAGCAGTTAAAGATGAGTGCCATGCTATGTCACAATACTCTAAAAGAGGTCTGACGTACCCTCTGTATACTGTAATATGCTCCTGATGGTTAAAACCAACTTTTTTCAACATGCGCAGCATGTACAGCTTGCGGTTGGCTTTTTTAAAGTAATTTCAAGGATGTTTTTGTCCCATTTAAGATTGTTTTGAATCCATATGCCAAGAATGTTTGCATCATTAACATAATCAAGAGGGCTGTTATTAATCTCCAAGGCAGATGGAAGGGTCACGTCTCTTTTAAAACACACCTGGAGGGCCTGACACTTGCTGGGATTCAAACACAGTTTATTGTCACTAGTCCATTGTGAAAAATCATCTAAAACCTCTTGGAGCTTGCCAGACGTGGAATGAGTGCGATTCTCAACAATTGTCAGGTCATCCACATGTTTCCAACACTTAGAATTTGGGGCAAGATCAGTGGCAGCATCATTAATTATTAAACAATTGTTCGATAAACAATGTGCGCATCGGCGCAGATCTACGCGACGTCAAATGATGAAATCTCAGGTGTACTCGCAAAGGCTTATGGAATTTACCGAAAAGGTCAATTGCAAGAATTACAGATAAAATTATTTTTTCACTCCTGTAACATTGCACACTTTCCCCGAAATGCTTTCTTCCATGATTGGGAATTCGACAACAAACGCCAGTGCGAATATTCAAGCTCGAAGCATGAGCAGTGGCATTGTAATAATTTCGATCACGTTCAGTATGGTGACGCGTATGTGCACTACATACTCCTATATAGATCCTGCGCAAACATTTCGTGGAATTCGTCAATTATCCATTCAAATACAGCTATTTTTATTTTTAAGTATCATGGTTAATGATAGGAAGTTATACAAACAGACCTATATGATGCAACATGAGGCGCTAGATTCCGGTGTGTGTGTGTGTGTGGTACGAGTTCAAGTTACATTTCCCCCTTAGCCCGGTACGAGCCCCCAAAGCGTCATAATTTTGTTCTCGTTTAGCTTGAAATTTTCCAGGAAATTAATTAGTGGTAGGCCCGATCCGCAATTGTTTCAAGATAGGGGTCGCCATTATGTGTCCTTAGCCCTGGGTGCCACAACGCCATTGAATCTGCTACACTATTCCTGTCATACGCCCTCTATTAAAAACGGTGCATATACTCACTCGAAAGCAGAGTTCGCGGGTGGCGTAAAATAGTATTTAACCTAGTCTATAATTATTTTGATTCATGAATAGTTTTATAGTTGCCTCATTGTTGACGCCACATCTCATTTCATGATTTTCATCGTATCTTAAAGCTTCTTGAAAATATTAGCCACGTTCAATACCGTAAAACCTCGTCTACAAGCATTATGAAAACTAAATTAATCCAGGCGCCATTATGGATTTTGAGTATAAAATTAATTACAGATCCAAGCATATACAAACAAGTATTATTGTAAGACCAATCTATTGTATTGGCATATTTACGCATGTATCGTATTAATTTGGCTTCCATCAAAAACACAAACGTTGTAGACGAGGTTTTACGGTATACGCGGTATTTGATTCCAAGATTTGATATCGGTGGCTGTATGATAAATAATCACTTACAAGTTGAAACTACTATTTGGTTTTTAGGAAGCTTATACTCGTGTTCTAATAGGGCACATAGATCTTGCTCTGGGAGTGTTCACAAAAGGAGTTTACGGTAAGAAATTAAGTTCCATGATTTTTTGATCTTATGCTCTGATTTTGTATCTGTCTTTATACATTTATTCAAACTAAAAATCGGAATCATTGTGTTGTCCTCGTGAATGCAACCTATGGTTCCACGTAAATCGGTGGTGAATGCAACCGGATTAGGTGACGGGCGTGTCACATTACAGCTCACATACCTACTCTACGGTAATGCATGACTTAGGCCTACCTGCACTGTTTGTACTTATGTAGAAGAAATTGTATTAATATGGTATTAAAAAACACAATTCATAAAAGTACTGAATCTATAATTTGTCCTTCGTTGTTGTATAAATGTGTCTACAGTATACCACCACGACAGGATTCATTTTCTTTTCTCGTATTCAGGTCGTGATATTGATGCCCTTGCACGTGAACCACTATGGCGAGGAGGTTTAGACTACAAGCATGGTACAGGACATGGTATAGGACATTTTCTTAACATTCACGAAGGTATGTGGAACAATTGGCCTTTAGCATAGCTTGAGTATATCCCCACGACCGAAGCCAGTTGAAACATCCAATACGAATAAATATAACATTAATGGAATTTCACATTTTTACACTTTTAAAAAGCACTGCCTAATTTTTGAAAACGTAATAATTACCTCAATTTTAAATTCATAATGTACAATTTTGGTCAAATTATGTTTTTCTTTCACAAAATTATGTAACAGCTGTCAGGAAAATGTTATTTTTTTTAAATGAAAGAAATCCAGTTTACTGATTGATTGGGACACTCAATTCAAAACTTTTACTACTTGCTACGTTACCCCTGATACCATCAATCTTCATCAGACAACTGACACGCTGGGCTGGTCACGCATGGGGCTGGGCCATTTAAGAGTCATTTGAGAGTATCACGTGACCAGACCATCGCGTCAGTTGCCGGATGAAGTCTGGTGTATCAGACGTAACGTAGCAAGTTTTAAAATTAAGTTCCAGTAAACAAAAACAATAAACACATTAACGTGTTTGGCTATTTCGAATTAAAGGAAGTGTCCGGTAATCACAACATTAAGCCTTATATGTTAGAAAAATAATAATCAAGCACGAATCACATGGTTTTATTTCAAACAAACTCATATTAGCCATAAAAACGAATAAAAACAGCCATCTCTCAACACGCGATATTCAAAATTCCCGCCGCCGAAATTGTCTAGAGCAGTGACGTCCCAATAGTTCAATGAAGCCTGTCGACAAATGAGCACAAATAACCATGACGTCACTGCTCTAGAACATTTCGGCGCGGGAATTTTGAAAATCGCGTGTTGAGAGACGGCTGGTTTTATTCGTTTCTATGGTTAATATGAGTTTGATTGAAAAAACCATGTGATTCGTGCTTGATAATTATTTTTCTAACATATAAGACCTAATGTTGTGATTGCCGGACACTTCCTTTAAGTTGCGAAGAACTAGGAAAAAAGATTATATCCCAATACTTTAATGACATCAGTAGCAGAAGTTCTATAACAATCTTTCCTAAATATTATTTTCCTCCACATAATCATAGATTTATTATCCTTCTAGATCCAATCAACATTGCCAATTACGACGGAGAAGAACCTATTGATATTAACGTTTGTGTTTCTGATGGTAAGCTATACCTGTTTGCTCTCTGTCCTTTTTTTAAATATTTTTTTTGTCGCCATGTTTTCTAAGTCTGCAATGGGAGCGCAACATTTTGATCATACACGATTGCACCAAGCTTATTTACTCTTGTTAGTAAGTTAACTTTTGCAAACATGCCCGTTACAAGCTTGTACTTGTAAAGTGCTCGTCGCAAGCTTGCATTATTGCATGAGCATGCTCGTTGCAAGATTAACCAAGCTCGATTGCAAAGCCGATGGCAGTCGTCGATGGCATAAAATGACCGGTTTTGTTTTTGTGTAACTAAGGCCGCGCCGGGTTTCCCACGAATGAATTAAACGTTACACCACGATACTTTGTGTACATTTGTTCAACTCTTTTATTCACCTACTTTTAAAGTATTTTAATTTGATTTGAAAATTAATTCAACCTTTTCAATTTTGTGTGCCAATTATGTTTGTTTGTGTAGAGCCTGGTTATTATGAAGATGGTGAAATGTCCAACAAGTGGAGTAATATGGATTGATTCAATTATTTTCATTTTGTTTGACAATTATGTTTGTTTGTGTAGAGCCTGGTTATTATGAAGATGGTGAATTCGGTATTCGTATTGAGGATATCATGTGTAGTGTAGAAGCAGACACGGAGGTTAGTGAAATATTGTTTGTCTTTTTTGAGAACAGTTTATATTCTTATTGAAACGGTAGTTTTCTATGATCATGTAATGTACTAATTTTTTTGCACTAAGGGAAGGGGTATGAACGTTTGGACAGTATTTATTGTAGGACATTAGAGCATATCAGACATATCGAATTGCATTCTCAATACGAAGAATGTCCTTCTGATATCAAATAATTTTGATTTTTGAAATTCGCAATGTAATACACATTTTATGGCAAATCATTAAAATTGATATTTTTGATATTTAACAGTACTCGAAGTAAACTTTATAAATCTGATGATTTATACTTAAAGTGTATGTAGGTGAGATGAAAAGTCGACGATCATTTGAAAATTTTGACCTTTCGTATTGAAAATATGGATTGTTTTTCCCCAAAACACCAAAAACAATTAGGTCTTTTTGGGGGAAAAATCCATATCTTCAATATGAAAGATCAACATTTTCAATTGATCGTCGGCTTTTCCTACCAGCTACATACACTTTAAGAATATATCATTAGATTTATAAAATTTACTTCGAGGACTGTTATATATCAAAAAATTGAAAAATATCAAATTTTAATAATTTGTCATAAAATTTGTATTATATCGTGAATTTCAAAAAATGAAAATTATTTGATATCAGAAAGACATGCTTCGTATTCAGAATGCAATTCGATACATTTGAGGTGCTTTCATGTCCCACAAAAAATACTGTCGAAACGCTCAAAACGCTCATTCCAGATCCCTTCATTAACAAAGCAAACATGACCTTTTTTATTAACACTTAATTAATATAAAATATTTTAACAATAGCTGTCATTATTTTCTGGCAAAATTTGAAAATTGTACTTCCAAAACGTTTTATAACCTTTATATAATTATTATATTAAAACCGGGTTTCTGTCAACATTTTGTGTGCCCACGCTGTGTGTTTGCTGGAAAGGACCAACTTTGTTTCAGCGTGGTGGTCTGCTTTTGGCTTCACTTGAAATACATAATAACACTATGTTGATCTTGTTATGTTTTAATACTAGAAACCGTTCTTCATTAAAAACGAGATTACAAAAATGTTGACAGGATATGACACATTGTCTTGATTAACTTTATGTTCATGAATTTACACACACAGTATAAGTTTGATGATAGGACATACATAACGTGGAAAATGGCATCTCTAGTTCCATTGGAACCTCCTCTAATTGATTTCAATATGCTGTCTAATAGACAGGTAAGATTGGTATCAACAGACAATAATTTCACATTTATACGTTAAATCGTGGCACTTATCCCGGCTGCTGTAGTGCATTCTATTTTAGGCTAATTAGGGTACTGCATCTGTATACTGTTGGTTTATTGATCAGGCTGTGAGATTTTTTTTTCCAGGTCGAGGTATCAAAGCAAGGAACAGCTAAATCATGTCTGAGCTTGTTTTGAATGCAATATCTAATATACGACCAGCATAATTCGTTATGATTTGTGGAGACGGCCGAATCAGGATTCGTCATTTTGATAAGTTTATGTTTTGCATGAATTATTTTGAGATGGAGAACAAGAGTTTAGCGCTTATAGCTCTAGATGGCAGCATATCAATCATTTATATTTAAGTAAGTAAGCGAAAGAGAGCGGCATGCAGGGTTACCTAACGTTGCAGCGCAGCACCGTCGACGTTGATCACCTTTAAAATGATATGCTGCCCTCTGGAGCTAAAACGCTAGTGTCCTGTTCTCTAATTGACATTTTCGGTAAATCCCATAAGCCTTTGCGAGTACACCTGAGAACTCGTCATTTGACGTCACGCTGATCTGCGCCGATGCGCACATCGTTTATCGAACATCGTTTCTGCGCATTGTAAGTCGTCGTGACTTCAAATGACAAGTTCTCAGGTGTACTCGCAAAGGCTTAATGGGATTTACCGATAAGGTCAATTCAAAATAAAATAATCCATGTGTAACATGAATTTAACAAAAAGAAGAATCTGGATTCGGCCGTCTGCCAAACCCATATGGCCAGCATAATAGTTCAAACAAACGTTGCATTTTTCTGTTTTCTAGTGCGCTTTATCGTCAAGATAGCATTGATTTGGACGTTATTCCTGTTTCAAATGTTTTGTCGTTGCGGCAAATTTTTGACACAGTCTAATCCTACCCTTTGTGCACTAAAGTTCTAAATGGGATATTCCAGTTAAAATCCACCCCCCTGGAAGATTTTGGAAACATCTTCCACAAGAGGAATATGTTTTTCAAATGTAATTGGTCAGGGTTAATCATTTTGAAACCCATACTCCCCCTGTATTATGGCTTTACATTATCTTCCACAGCTGGAGTGAGTATTTCAAATGGAAGTTACCCAATTGTCGATTCTATTCAAAACTCATACTCCATCTGTGGAAGTCTTCCACAGGGGTAGTGTGTATTTCAATTGGAATAGCCCAATATATTACTAAGACGATTGGTTATAAGAAGTATCTCAATCTCAACGTATTTGTCAACAGATTGATTGGTATAACGCCTACAACCAGCGTATTCGTGATGAGATCGGCCCAGCTCTCCTCGCTCTAGATGACGGTAATGACGCCTATGACTGGATGATGTGGAAGACGGAACTTATCACATACGAGTTCACACTGGACACGTCGGGGTCTCCGGAGAGTAATGTTGTGGCTATAGCCATAGGGGTGGCATGCGGGGTGGTGATAACGACTGCCTTAATTATTGCAATAATTTGTCTTATGAATAGTAAAAAAGGAGATCAAATTGTATGAAATGTTAATTGTTCGATTGCCATGTAGATGAACACATAAATCAAAGACCAATACGATCAAGTGCATCTACAATGGTGAGCAATCTGTGATTTTATAAACAAGAACACCAATAAAATTAAAGTTAGATTTTGTCATATTTGACTAAGCATAGGCCTAATAGCTAAGTATTTTCAGACATTTTGACTCGCATCTTGGACGACAATCAATGACACAAACACGACATATAATTCTACAATATTAAAATCTAGTGGTACCATAATAAAATTAAACTGTAGTTTCTTGCTCGAAGATATTTCCGGACGAAATTGAAATTTTGTACGAATATCAATGACACAAGTGCGAAAGACTCTGAGAAAACCTATATATACATTTGTAATGCTTCTGGCGTGTATGTCACAAGACAATTCTGGAATAAAATTTATAAATATTAATACGGGATGTTAAAAGGTGCGCCAATTTAATACTGATCAAACTATAGGTCAAATGTCAAATATCGCATTGCACAGGCACAGGGGTCAAATCTCAAAGTATTTATCTCGGCAAACGAAAAAGGGAAATGATTTGTATGAGAAATATATAACATCATAGTCCGATGACTTCAGGTGCCGAATATTACTATTGGACTTCGTAACTGTGCATGACATGGGATATTATTTTACAAATTACACCAAAATTGTCAATTAGGGGTATATGTTTGAGATTGCTAATGTTTTGGTGAGTAATATGAGACTAGGAATATCAAATAGACACAAAAGGCCATTTAAATATTTTAGAAACTCTTTGGAAGCTATTGTAGGACTAACTGTGATCAAATTAATTAATCAATCTTTTTTATCTTGCCCGTGAATCTAGCCAGTGCAATGTTAATACACATACGCAACTTATATTCTCCTTACCCAATAAAGTTTGCGTTTCCGTCGTCAAAGACCGGTACGCCAACTGGTGTGTCCGTGCTGTTTGCGAAGGCAGCCGTAACATGCGCGCCATACAATTATCTACCATTTTTCTAACGTTTGCTCTGATTAGTTCTCGCAATCTAGGAGTGTATGAAACACAATTAATACACTCCTGACATTTTTCTTACGTTTGCTCTGATTGGTTCTCACTATCTAAGAGTCTATGAATAGTCTTTCCTACAGTTCTGTTTGGTAAGGATGTGGTCGCTATCTCAGAGTGTATGAATAGTCTTTCATGCAGTTCTGTTTGGTAAGGATGTGTGGTCGCAGTGCTTCCGGTGTAAATGGGGGAAGAATTGGACAAATTCCCGGTACACAGTTTTATGTTAATATTCCAAAATCCGTATTACGCCCATGCACGCAAGCAAGTGTAAATTTATAGGTCGAGAACCTTTTACCGTTTGACACATTAGAAATGGTTTTGGTAAGTACTACTTCCGTACTTGACTACCGGTGTTACGTGGTGCATGGTATCTCTGATCATCCGAGTCACTCCTGATTGTAGTTTGTTTTATTGCATGTGAAAGGTAAATGATCAACTAAAATGCATAAGATTTTCATTGGTTTACTATCCAGACTATGGTTTATTGATATTGATGGTCACACAAAGCTATCATACCATTATTTTATATTCAAAGCACAGTCATTACCAATCAAATGCCAACCTGAATATTCGCTCTACTTTGACCTATCATCCGAATACACCTCGATTATGCGTTTTGTTAGCTGCTAAACTGTGACGAAATGATTCCGTTTTCGCCTATTTGTGTCATCTGCCCCTGTTTTGCTAATTGTCTGTCTGTATGTTTTCCATATTATGCTTATTGTTTTGCGATATGCCACCAAACAACCACTAGTACCGACGGCATTTTGTCACTTCATTCCAATTTCTTTAGTATTATGTAGGTTGTCTTTTGAATAAAAAGGCCAGAGGAAGAGAGGGAGAGAGCGAGAAATACTGAGACAATAATTTATTTGTTATTCAACATTTTAAATTTACTACAAAATAAATTGAACAGAAGTGCTAATGACGATTAAGATGTTTTTATGGTTTTTTTTAAAGTAATATTTGCATAAATAAAATGATATACACTTTTAAGCTACTTTTAACTGGCTGATATATTATATTATATTCTTGTGCGCATTCTATTGTAACATATAATGCCACATGCGAATCTTGTCACTGTTGACATGGCTGCCAGTTTAGTTTGTTTTGAGATACCGCCCTGAACGGAAACTTGTATAGGTCCGTACGACCCAATATCAGATTATTGGTCATCTTCACAAACTTATAACCTCGGTTGTCTATGTCTGTTAAAGGTCACTACATTAGGGAATAAACCAAAACCCGATGGAATAGACACGTAACTGGTTCCAAAACTTGAAGTCAAATCATTTTAACACGAATATTCAAACAATCGTGGTCGAATCAAATCATTGTAGCTATGTTCAGGGCGAGTCAAATCGAGTCTGTATATATTGTCGATTCTGTGTATAATTTCAGTGAGTTACTCTCAAAGGCAGACCCATGTGGTTTGCGAGAGGCGTACCCCCTATAAAATTCGCCTCCCAAAACAAAGAGTAAAAGAAAAGTCTGTCTTAGCAACAGATGATGAGGAAAATTGCATTTTCATAACTTAAAATTACCGTCAAAATTGCCTAAAACCGCGGAGCTTCCGGTGGCTTCGGCCCCTGGACCCCTACTGGGGCTTTGACGCCTGGATCCCAGCACACTAGACGACTAAATTTCACACCTAAGTTTAACATCAGGATTTTAAATAAAAATATAGGATCAAGCATTATCGTTTTCTTGTGATATTTACTGAAAGAATTTAACACCGAATTCGATCAGTGCAGTCCCTAATTAAATGAATGAGTGAGCCGTATATAACAATAGACAGCAATTGACTAGCGATCTGAGTGTAGAAACGTAATCGACATCATACCCCCGCCTCCCGCTCTAACGAGACTATAGTTTCGCTCATATTCAGTCCAAGAGAACGCCAAATATGGATCAGGAGTATTACATAATAATACCCTGCTATGACAATAGCTGCACTAGGTTAATCGTATAATCTCCTTATGTGGTTAGCATGGCTGGGCCAGGAAATCCACAAGGTCAGCCAATGTATGTACATGTATTCGGTACATGTACCATATCTTTACAATGGGTGATAAATTTCTGGTTTGTTTTATTTCAAAACGCAACATTCGATATTCTAAAGCTTGGTCCAAATCCAAGAGAAGAACCAACTCTAGTAATTTATGTGGTTTCAAATTATATCAGACGTTGCCTTTTTGATAGAAATGGTGTTTGTTGATGTGCACAGTTTCCCATTAGATCATAACATGCTGTTGTACATCCAAGGTCAAAGGTCTTTTAATCCATATTTGGCGTTGTTCTGGGACTGATATTGTTTCAAGGATATTTCCCTTGTATTGTTCCATGCATTGCGTGCAAAGAACTCTCAGGTCTATGCTTTTACGAGCTCAAATTAATTTTGAAATACAAATAAGGAAAGGAGAGGAGGAAGAGAAAAGCTAAGAATGAAATAGCAAAACAATGACCAAGAGGGAAATACATGGGGAAATGATAGAGAGGCATTGTGGAATGCCCTTACGAAGCTAAATTTTGTCACTAGAGACTTCTGAAAACAAGGAAACCCCAAACTAAATATCAGCTAAAATTACTATGATGTTATCAAGAATGTCTTCAAATATTCATAGTAGGCTATAATGTGTACAAGAGATTTTGAAATGATAAATGAACTTTTGGGACACACTGTATCGTTAGTTACTTTGGGAGGAAATTCCCAGGAAATATCTTGACGTCTCCCACAAGTCTCACCTTATCCCATGTTATCCAAAATGTTTGCTGTATAAATAACATTTTATTTCTATGAACTGTTTACTACGTGCATGCTATATATTTGGTTATTCTCTGGATCAGTATATCGTCACAAAGTTGATGCACATTAAAGGTGATTCTATAAGATATCCGCGTCTCAAAACGTACGAGAGGATATGCCATTATAGTCAAAGAGTCCATCACCATTTTCGATACCAAAAAAGGGCACTTGAGGCGCATCGCTTAATGCCTGAAAATGTACCGCAATTCAAGTATGTTATAGGCGTGTGTCAATATTTTGTTAAAGGGGGAGAGGTGGTCCATACAATCATCCCCCAATATTGATACCTGTATGTGGCTTTCTCAAATTAACCTAATTATTTGCAATTTGTTGGCCACTTTGTGCACGCTCGCTCCAATTTGTGCTAATCTTTATCTTCAATTTTGCAATTGTTTTCGAGCGTTTCGCGCGCATTTGTACCATAAACTTATGCTGTCGCCAAAAGGTGATGGATTGACTAATTTTTACCAACGTCACCAACCCACCCCCAATATCGAAAAATCTACGGCACTGTAAGTATACCTACAACATAATCATAAACAATGAAACTAATAAAGCGTCTTTTTACGTAAAGGCCTAAAAGAGAAAAAGGAAAGATCTACTGAATGGGGAAAATGTGGGTCTAAAGACGGTTCTTGAAGTGATTTTTTCAAAAAGTTGAAAAGTTGAAAAGGCACGATCACCATCTTGTTTTTTTTTTTGTTTTGTTTTGTTTTTTTTTTCAAAACGAGGCACTTTGAATGTGACAGCAGTGTCAGAGCAAAGTGCATAAGACGTTTTGTGGGTCCAAGGGTAAGAGTAAGAAAATACGTAACCAGGTATGAAAGGTTTTGAACGTCTGTACAAGACTCTTAAATTGCATCTTTTAGGCAAAAGGCAACTGTCCAGTGGAAAGAGTGGAGAAGAGTAGAGAACTCCTTCCACGGGAGACATTATAATTATAGTGTGTGGCATCTCAAGATGAGAGTAACGCCATATTGGATTACGCAGTGGCAAATTCGGATGAATTTTACGCGGTTGCGTCGCCAGCGTACTGACAAACTGCTCTATGTTTGTGTACGAATCACGGCATTCGGTGGCATGGTAAAGCAAAGATAAGCCCTTATTTGGAAAATGCATGAGAACCAAATTATTACCCATTAGTTTGATTTTGGTGTTTGGTTTACTTTTTATTTGATTTTCGTTCAGTTTTCGTTTGGTTTTCGAAATTTGTAATTCCATATAATATAAATAAGACCTGATTCTGTGTCGCCTATTTAAAATATTTGGATGACGTCGTAAAATATGCCAATAATCATCCTTCTTAATGCCGATATACTGATCTAGACTAGTTAAAGACCTGTAAGAGATCCAATAAAGAGACTTAACAATAATTTCCAAAACAGTGAGCTAGTGCATTAAACAAAATAATTATTTCTGTGAATGTTTTTTCATAAAGCATTTCCTGGAATGTATAATAAAAGCCATGTAAGACAACACTTGGTCACACTCATTTTAATCGATATATACCCTGATAAACAGGCTTATTATATTCAGCGAAACGAAACGAAACGAAACGAAACGAAACGAAACGAAACGAAACGAAACGAAACGAAACGAAACGAAACGAAACGAAATGATGTTCTCACGGCTATTGGACATTATGCAGATTGTCACAGCTCATCTTGTGATACCAGTTGTTCCTCACGGGTGCAATGAGTCCGCATTGTTGATTAAGAAACACATTTCTCACGGCTATTTCTGAATGAATTATGAATTGATTTTGATTGCAAATTATGCAGATAGTCACAGCGGATGTTTTGATACCCATTTCAAAGTTGTCATTCATTCCTAGCAGGTGCAGTGAGCCCGTTTCGTTGATTATCACTTTTTGCCAAAAGTGATAATCAACGAAACGAAGTTCTCATGGCTTTTTAAGCCAATTATGGAATTTATTTAGAGTGGAAATTATGCAGATTGCCACAGCGCATCTTTTGATACCAATTTCAAGGTTGTCACTCACTCCCATCAGGTGCAATGAGCCCGGAATGTTGATTTAGAAACACAGTTCTCACGGCTATTTATGAATGAATTATGAATTTATTTCGATTGCAAATTATGCAGATAGTCACAGCGGATGTTTTGATACTCATTTCAAAGTTGTCATTCATTCCTAGCAGGTGCAGTGAGCCCGTTTCGTTGATTATCACTTTTTGCCAAAAGTGATAATCAACGAAACGAAGTTCTCACGGCTACTTCTGAATGAATTATGAATTGATTTTGATTGCAAATTATGCAGATAGTCACAGCGGATGTTTTGATACTCATTTCAAAGTTGTCATTCATTCCTAGCAGGTGCAGTGAGCCCGTTTCGTTGATTATCACTTTTTGCCAAAAGTGATAATCAACGAAACGAAGTTCTCACGGCTACTTCTGAATGAATTATGAATTGATTTTGATTGCAAATTATGCAGATAGTCACAGCGGATGTTTTGATACCCATTTCAAAGTTGTCATTCATTCCTAGCAGGTGCAGTGAGCCCGTTTCGTTGATTATCACTTTTTGCCAAAAGTGATAATCAACGAAACGAAGTTCTCGCGGCTACTTCTGAATGAATTATGAATTGATTTTGATTGCAAATTATGCACATAGTCACAGCGGATGTTTTGATACTCATTTCAAAGTTGTCATTCATTCCTAGCAGGTGCAGTGAGCCCGTTTCGTTGATTATCACTTTTTGCCAAAAGTGATCATCAACGAAACGAAGTTCTCACGGCTACTTCTGAATGAATTATGAATTGATTTTGATTGCAAATTATGCAGATAGTCACAGCGGATGTTTTGATACTCATTTCAAAGTTGTCATTCATTCCTAGCAGGTGCAGTGAGCCCGTTTCGTTGATTATCACTTTTTGCCAAAAGTGATAATCAACGAAACGAAGTTCTCGCGGCTACTTCTGAATGAATTATGAATTGATTTTGATTGCAAATTATGCAGATAGTCACAGCGGATGTTTTGATACTCATTTCAAAGTTGTCATTCATTCCTAGCAGGTGCAGTGAGCCCGTTTCGTTGATTATCACTTTTTGCCAAAAGTGATAATCAACGAAACGAAGTTCTCACGGCTACTTCTGAATGAATTATGAATTGATTTTGATTGCAAATTATGCACATAGTCACAGCGGATGTTTTGATACCCTTTCCAAGTTGTCATTCATTCCTAGCAGGTGCAGTGAGCCCGTTTCGTTGATTATCACTTTTTGCCAAAAGTGATAATCAACGAAACGAAGTTCTCGCGGCTACTTCTGAATGAATTATGAATTGATTTTGATTGCAAATTATGCACATAGTCACAGCGGATGTTTTGATACTCATTTCAAAGTTGTCATTCATTCCTAGCAGGTGCAGTGAGCCCGTTTCGTTGATTATCACTTTTTGCCAAAAGTGATAATCAACGAAACGAAGTTCTCACGGCTACTTCTGAATGAATTATGAATTGATTTTGATTGCAAATTATGCAAATAGTCACAGCGGATGTTTTGATACCCATTTCAAAGTTGTCATTCATTCCTAGCAGGTGCAGTGAGCCCGTTTCGTTGATTATCACTTTTTGCCAAAAGTGATAATCAACGAAACGAAGTTCTCATGGCTTTAAGCCAATTATGGAATCTATTTAGAGTGGAAATTATGCAGATTGCCACAGCGCATCTTTTGATACCAATTTCAAGGTTGTCACTCACTCCCATCAGGTGCAATGAGCCCGGAATGTTGATTTAGAAACACAGTTCTCACGGCTATTTATGAATGAATTATGAATTTATTTCGATTGCAAATTATGCAGATAGTCACAGCGGATGTTTTGATACTCATTTCAAAGTTGTCATTCATTCCTAGCAGGTGCAGTGAGCCCGTTTCGTTGATTATCACTTTTTGCCAAAAGTGATAATCAACGAAACGAAGTTCTCGCGGCTACTTCTGAATGAATTATGAATTGATTTTGATTGCAAATTATGCAGATAGTCACAGCGGATGTTTTGATACTCATTTCAAAGTTGTCATTCATTCCTAGCAGGTGCAGTGAGCCCGTTTCGTTGATTATCACTTTTTGCCAAAAGTGATAATCAACGAAACGAAGTTCTCACGGCTACTTCTGAATGAATTATGAATTGATTTTGATTGCAAATTATGCACATAGTCACAGCGGATGTTTTGATACCCATTTCAAAGTTGTCATTCATTCCTAGCAGGTGCAGTGAGCCCGTTTCGTTGATTATCACTTTTTGCCAAAAGTGATAATCAACGAAACGAAGTTCTCGCGGCTACTTCTGAATGAATTATGAATTGATTTTGATTGCAAATTATGCACATAGTCACAGCGGATGTTTTGATACTCATTTCAAAGTTGTCATTCATTCCTAGCAGGTGCAGTGAGCCCGTTTCGTTGATTATCACTTTTTGCCAAAAGTGATAATCAACGAAACGAAGTTCTCACGGCTACTTCTGAATGAATTATGAATTGATTTTGATTGCAAATTATGCAGATAGTCACAGCGGATGTTTTGATACCCATTTCAAAGTTGTCATTCATTCCTAGCAGGTGCAGTGAGCCCGTTTCGTTGATTATCACTTTTTGCCAAAAGTGATAATCAACGAAACGAAGTTCTCATGGCTTTTTTAAGCCAATTATGGAATCTATTTAGAGTGGAAATTATGCAGATTGCCACAGCGCATCTTTTGATACCAATTTCAAGGTTGTCACTCACTCCCATCAGGTGCAATGAGCCCGGAATGTTGATTTAGAAACACAGTTCTCACGGCTATTTATGAATGAATTATGAATTTATTTCGATTGCAAATTATGCAGATAGTCACAGCGGATGTTTTGATACTCATTTCAAAGTTGTCATTCATTCCTAGCAGGTGCAGTGAGCCCGTTTCGTTGATTATCACTTTTTGCCAAAAGTGATAATCAACGAAACGAAGTTCTCGCGGCTACTTCTGAATGAATTATGAATTGATAATGACTTTTGATTGCAAATTATGCAGATAGTCACAGCGGATGTTTTGATACTCATTTCAAAGTTGTCATTCATTCCTAGCAGGTGCAGTGAGCCCGTTTCGTTGATTATCACTTTTTGCCAAAAGTGATAATCAACGAAACAAGTTCTCACGGCTACTTCTGAATGAATTATGAATTGATTTTGATTGCAAATTATGCACATAGTCACAGCGGATGTTTTGATACCCATTTCAAAGTTGTCATTCATTCCTAGCAGGTGCAGTGAGCCCGTTTCGTTGATTATCACTTTTGCCAAAAGTGATAATCAACGAAACGAATTCTCGCGGCTACTTCTGAATGAATTATGAATTGATTTTGATTGCAAATTATGCACATAGTCACAGCGGATGTTTTGATACTCATTTCAAAGTTGTCATTCATTCCTAGCAGGTGCAGTGAGCCCGTTTCGTTGATTATCACTTTTTTGCCAAAAGTGATAATCAACGAAACAAGTTCTCACGGCTACTTCTGAATGAATTATGAATTGATTTTGATTGCAAATTATGCACATAGTCACAGCGGATGTTTTGATACCCATTTCAAAGTTGTCATTCATTCCTAGCAGGTGCAGTGAGCCCGTTTCGTTGATTATCACTTTTTGCCAAAAGTGATAATCAACGAAACGAATTCTCGCGGCTACTTCTGAATGAATTATGAATTGATTTTGATTGCAAATTATGCACATAGTCACAGCGGATGTTTTGATACTCATTTCAAAGTTGTCATTCATTCCTAGCAGGTGCAGTGAGCCCGTTTCGTTGATTATCACTTTTTGCCAAAAGTGATAATCAACGAAACGAAGTTCTCACGGCTACTTCTGAATGAATTATGAATTGATTTTGATTGCAAATTATGCAGATAGTCACAGCGGATGTTTTGATACCCATTTCAAAGTTGTCATTCATTCCTAGCAGGTGCAGTGAGCCCGTTTCGTTGATTATCACTTTTTGCCAAAAGTGATAATCAACGAAACGAAGTTCTCGCGGCTACTTTTGAATGAATTATGAATTGATTTTGATTGCAAATTATGCAGATAGTCACAGCGGATGTTTTGATACTCATTTCAAAGTTGTCATTCATTCCTAGCAGGTGCAGTGAGCCCGTTTCGTTGATTATCACTTTTTGCCAAAAGTGATAATCAACGAAACGAAATCTCACGGCTACTTCTGAATGAATTATGAATTGATTTTGATTGCAAATTATGCACATAGTCACAGCGGATGTTTTGATACCCATTTCAAAGTTGTCATTCATTCCTAGCAGGTGCAGTGAGCCCGTTTCGTTGATTATCACTTTTGCCGAAAGTGATAATCAACGAAACGAAGTTCTCGCGGCTACTTCTGAATGAATTATGAATTGATTTTGATTGCAAATTATGCAGATAGTCACAGCGGATGTTTTGATACTCATTTCAAAGTTGTCATTCATTCCTAGCAGGTGCAGTGAGCCCGTTTCGTTGATTATCACTTTTTGCCAAAAGTGATAATCAACGAAACGAAGTTCTCACGGCTACTTCTGAATGAATTATGAATTGATTTTGATTGCAAATTATGCACATAGTCACAGCGGATGTTTTGATACTCATTTCAAAGTTGTCATTCATTCCTAGCAGGTGCAGTGAGCCCGTTTCGTTGATTATCACTTTTTGCCAAAAGTGATAATCAACGAAACGAAGTTCTCACGGCTACTTCTGAATGAATTATGAATTGATTTTGATTGCAAATTATGCAGATAGTCACAGCGGATGTTTTGATACCCATTTCAAAGTTGTCATTCATTCCTAGCAGGTGCAGTGAGCCCGTTTCGTTGATTATCACTTTTTGCTAAAAGTGATAATCAACGAAACGAAGTTCTCATGGCTTTTTAAGCCAATTATGGAATCTATTTAGAGTGGAAATTATGCAGATTATACCAATTTCAAGGTTGTCACTCACTCCCATCAGGTGCAATGAGCCCGGAATGTTGATTTAGAAACACAGTTCTCACGGCTATTTATGAATGAATTATGAATTTATTTCGATTGCAAATTATGCAGATAGTCACAGCGGATGTTTTGATACTCATTTCAAAGTTGTCATTCATTCCTAGCAGGTGCAGTGAGCCCGTTTCGTTGATTATCACTTTTTGCCAAAAGTGATAATCAACGAAACGAAGTTCTCATGGCTTTTTAAGCCAATTATGGAATCTATTTAGAGTGGAAATTATGCAGATTGCCACAGCGCATCTTTTGATACCAATTTCAAGGTTGTCACTCACTCCCATCAGGTGCAATGAGCCCGGAATGTTGATTTAGAAACACAGTTCTCACGGCTATTTATGAATGAATTATGAATTTATTTCGATTGCAAATTATGCAGATAGTCACAGCGGATGTTTTGATACTCATTTCAAAGTTGTCATTCATTCCTAGCAGGTGCAGTGAGCCCGTTTCGTTGATTATCACTTTTTGCCAAAAGTGATAATCAACGAAACAATTCTCGCGGCTACTTCTGAATGAATTATGAATTGATTTTGATTGCAAATTATGCAGATAGTCACAGCGGATGTTTTGATACTCATTTCAAAGTTGTCATTCATTCCTAGCAGGTGCAGTGAGCCCGTTTCGTTGATTATCACTTTTTGCCAAAAGTGATAATCAACGAAACGAAGTTCTCTGGCTACTTCTGAATGAATTATGAATTGATTTTGATTGCAAATTATGCACATAGTCACAGCGGATGTTTTGATACCCATTTCAAAGTTGTCATTCATTCCTAGCAGGTGCAGTGAGCCCGTTTCGTTGATTATCACTTTTTGCCAAAAGTGATAATCAACGAAACGAAGTTCTCTCGGCTACTTCTGAATGAATTATGAATTGATTTTGATTGCAAATTATGCACATAGTCACAGCGGATGTTTTGATACTCATTTCAAAGTTGTCATTCATTCCTAGCAGGTGCAGTGAGCCCGTTTCGTTGATTATCACTTTTTGCCAAAAGTGATAATCAACGAAACGAAGTTCTCACGGCTACTTCTGAATGAATTATGAATTGATTTTGATTGCAAATTATGCAGATAGTCACAGCGGATGTTTTGATACCCATTTCAAAGTTGTCATTCATTCCTAGCAGGTGCAGTGAGCCCGTTTCGTTGATTATCACTTTTTGCCAAAAGTGATAATCAACGAAACGAAGTTCTCATGGCTTTTTAAGCCAATTATGGAATCTATTTAGAGTGGAAATTATGCAGATTGCCACAGCGCATCTTTTGATACCAATTTCAAGGTTGTCACTCACTCCCATCAGGTGCAATGAGCCCGGAATGTTGATTTGAGCCCTATTTATGAATGAATTTGAATGAAACACAGTTCTCACGGCTATTTATGAATGAATTATGAATTTATTTCGATTGCAAATTATGCAGATAGTCACAGCGGATGTTTTGATACTCATTTCAAAGTTGTCATTCATTCCTAGCAGGTGCAGTGAGCCCGTTTCGTTGATTATCACTTTTTGCCAAAAGTGATAATCAACGAAACGAAGTTCTCGCGGCTACTTCTGAATGAATTATGAATTGATTTTGATTGCAAATTATGCAGATAGTCACAGCGGATGTTTTGATACTCATTTCAAAGTTGTCATTCATTCCTAGCAGGTGCAGTGAGCCCGTTTCGTTGATTATCACTTTTTGCCAAAAGTGATAATCAACGAAACGAAGTTCTCACGGCTACTTCTGAATGAATTATGAATTGATTTTGATTGCAAATTATGCACATAGTCACAGCGGATGTTTTGATACCCATTTCAAAGTTGTCATTCATTCCTAGCAGGTGCAGTGAGCCCGTTTCGTTGATTATCACTTTTTGCCAAAAGTGATAATCAACGAAACGAAGTTCTCGCGGCTACTTCTGAATGAATTATGAATTGATTTTGATTGCAAATTATGCACATAGTCACAGCGGATGTTTTTGATACTCATTTCAAAGTTGTCATTCATTCCTAGCAGGTGCAGTGAGCCCGTTTCGTTGATTATCACTTTTTGCCAAAAGTGATAATCAACGAAACGAATTCTCACTACTTCTGAATGAATTATGAATTGATTTTGATTGCAAATTATGCACATAGTCACAGCGGATGTTTTGATACCCATTTCAAAGTGGTCATTCATTCCTAGCAGGTGCAGTGAGCCCGTTTCGTTGATTATCACTTTTTGCCAAAAGTGATAATCAACGAAACAAGTTCTCACGGCTACTTCTGAATGAATTATGAATTGATTTTGATTGCAAATTATGCACATAGTCACAGCGGATGTTTTGATACTCATTTCAAAGTTGTCATTCATTCCTAGCAGGTGCAGTGAGCCCGTTTCGTTGATTATCACTTTTTGCCAAAAGTGATAATCAACGAAACAATTCTCACTGGCTACTTCTGAATGAATTATGAATTGATTTTGATTGCAAATTATGCAGATAGTCACAGTGCAGATAGTCACAGCGGATGTTTTGATACCCATTTCAAAGTTGTCATTCATTCCTAGCAGGTGCAGTGAGCCCGTTTCGTTGATTATCACTTTTTGCCAAAAGTGATAATCAACGAAACAACGTGATAATCTCGCACTACTTCTGAATGAATTATGAATTGATTTTGATTGCAAATTATGCAGATAGTCACAGCGGATGTAGCCGTGAGATTCTAGCAGGTGCAGTCGTTTCGTTGATTATCACTTTTGGCAAAAAGTGATAATCAACGAAACGGGCTCACTGCACTTCTGAATGAATTATGACAATTGAAATGATTCAAAACATGCGCATAGTGACTAGCGTGATGTTTTGCAATCCCATTTCAAGTTGTCATTCATTCCTAGCAGTGCAGTGAGCCCGTTTCGTTGATTATCACTTTTTGCCAAAAAGTGATAATCAACGAAACGAATTCTCACTGCACTTGCTGAATGAATTATGAATTGACAATTTTGAAATGCAAATTATGCAAATAGTCATCAGCTGATGTTATGATGCATCATTTGCAATCAAAATCATTCATAATTCATTCAGAAGCAGTGAGCCCTGTTTCGTTGATTATCACTTTTGGCAAAAAGTGATAATCAACGAAACGGGCTCACTGCACCTGCTAGGAATGAATGACAACTTTGAAATGAGTATCAAAACATCCGCTGTGACTATCTGCATGATGTGCAAACATTCAATTCATTTCATTCCTAGAAGTGCCGTGAGCCCGTTTCGTTGATTATCACTTTTGGCAAAAGTGATAATCAACGAAACGGGCTCACTGCACCTGCTAGGAATGAATGACAACTTTGAAATGAGTATCAAAACATCCGCTGTGACTATCTGCATAATTTGCAATCGAAATAAATTCATAATTCATTCATAAATAGCCGTGAGAACTGTGTTTCTAAATCAACATTCCGGGCTCATTGCACCTGATGCAGGGCCCGTGAGTTGACAACCTTGAAATTGGTATCAAAAGATGCGCTGTGGCAATCTGCATAATTTCCACTCTAAATAGATTCCATAATTGGCTTAAAAAGCCATGAGAATTCGTTTGTTGATTATCACTTTTGGCAAAAAGTGATAATCAACGAAACGGGCTCACTGCACCTGCTAGGAATGAATGACAACTTTGAAATGGGTATCAAAACATCCGCTGTGACTATCTGCATAATTTGCAATCAAAATCAATTCATAATTCATTCAGAAGTAGCATTTCAAGTGAGATTCTGTTTCGTTGATTATCACTTTTGGCAAAAAGTGATAATCAACGAAACGGGCTCACTGCACCTGCTAGGAATGAATGACAACTTTGAAATGAGTATCAAAACATCCGCTGTGACTATGTGCATAATTTGCAATCAAAATCAATTCATAATTCATTCAGAAGTAGCCGCGAGAACTTCGTTTCGTTGATTATCACTTTTGGCAAAAAGTGATAATCAACGAAACGGGCTCACTGCACCTGCTAGGAATGAATGACAACTTTGAAATGGGTATCAAAAACATCCGCTGTGACTATGTGCATAATTTGCAATCAAAATCAATTCATAATTCATTCAGAAGTACCCGCGCGACGTTCTTCGTTTCGTTGATTATCACTTTTGGCAAAAAGTGATAATCAACGAAACGGGCTCACTGCACCTGCTAGGAATGAATGACAACTTTGAAATGAGTATCAAAACATCCGCTGTGACTATCTGCATAATTTGCAATCAAAATCAATTCATAATTCATTCAGAAGTAGCCATGAGAACTTCGTTTCGTTGATTATCACTTTTGGCAAAAAGTGATAATCAACGAAACGGGCTCACTGCACCTGCTAGGAATGAATGACAACTTTGAAATGAGTATCAAAACATCCGCTGTGACTATCTGCATAATTTGCAATCAAAATCAATTCATAATTCATTCAGAAGTAGCCGTGAGAACTTCGTTTCGTTGATTATCACTTTTGGCAAAAAGTGATAATCAACGAAACGGGCTCACTGCACCTGCTAGGAATGAATGACAACTTTGAAATGAGTATCAAAACATCCGCTGTGACTATGTGCATAATTTGCAATCAAAATCAATTCATAATTCATTCAGAAGTAGCCGCGAGAACTTCGTTTCGTTGATTATCACTTTTGGCAAAAAGTGATAATCAACGAAACGGGCTCACTGCACCTGCTAGGAATGAATGACAACTTTGAAATGGGTATCAAAACATCCGCTGTGACTATCTGCATAATTTGCAATCAAAATCAATTCATAATTCATTCAGAAGTAGCCGTGAGAACTTCGTTTCGTTGATTATCACTTTTGGCAAAAGTGATAATCAACGAAACGGGCTCACTGCACCTGCTAGGAATGAATGACAACTTTGAAATGAGTATCAAAACATCCGCTGTGACTATCTGCATAATTTGCAATCAAAATCAATTCATAATTCATTCAGAAGTAGCCGTGAGAACTTCGTTTCGTTGATTATCACTTTTGGCAAAAAGTGATAATCAACGAAACGGGCTCACTGCACCTGCTAGGAATGAATGACAACTTTGAAATGAGTATCAAAACATCCGCTGTGACTATCTGCATAATTTGCAATCGAAATAAATTCATAATTCATTCATAAATAGCCGTGAGAACTGTGTTTCTAAATCAACATTCCGGGCTCATTGCACCTGATGGGAGTGAGTGACAACCTTGAAATTGGTATCAAAAGATGCGCTGTGGCAATCTGCATAATTTCCACTCTAAATAAATTCCATAATTGGCTTAAAAAAGCCATGAGAACTTCGTTTCGTTGATTATCACTTTTGGTAAAAAGTGATAATCAACGAAACGGACTCACTGCACCTGCTAGGAATGAATGACAACTTTGAAATGGGTATCAAAACATCCGCTGTGATTATCTGCATAATTTGCAATCGAAATAAATTCATAATTCATTCAGAAATAGCCGTGAGAAATGTGTTTCTTAATCAACAATGCGGACTCATTGCACCCGTGAGGAACAACTGGTATCACAAGATGAGCTGTGACAATCTGCATAATGTCCAATAGCCGTGAGAACATCATTTCGTTTCGTTTCGTTTCGTTTCGTTTCGTTTCGTTTCGTTTCGTTTCGTTTCGTTTCGCTGAATATAATAAGCCGATAAACATGCGTCTAAAACAATAGTATGCCAGATAAAACACAATGATTGAAAGCTGTTGGAGTCATGCTACTACAGACGGGTATCTGCATAATCATTGACAGTAATATGAATGGAATAAATATAAATGATTGTATAAACACTTTCCAAAAAAGACCCAATAATTCTTTGTCTGCGAGTAATAAATTTTAGACCAAAGACATGAATCAAACTATTGTTAACGATTCAAAGAGTATTGTATTTTTGAACGTGCTTGTCCTATTTACCATCATAACAATACCATTCAATAGCAACAAAATGTACTGTAGTATCCTTCACCCATTGTACCTAATGGTTACAGAAAACAATACTTTACAAGTAAGCAAGCTATCATATGGTCCTTGTGTTGGTTAGAGTTCAGGATTTCCGCCCAAACTCAAAAGGAAACTCTTAACACCAACAGTATCAGCCCTTCGCTGAGCAATCAAGAAAGTTAAGCAGTCTGATTGGGTAATAGAGGTGCACCTATCAGATACTTCCGGTAAAACTTTCGTTGACCGCAATACAGATATAAGCACCCAAACCCACGAATTTGACTGACAGTAGTAAAATTGAAGCTTCATCAAATGTTCATCAGTGTCATTAACTTAAATCATTCAATCTGGATTTACAATATTTTATTTATTCAAATAAGATTCCAGGACATCACTTGAAGGAAACTTAAATCATAGAGGATGATTTCTGCATTATATATACCTCGTTTAAACATGTGTTCTTCATGCCTTTTGGTATTTACCGCATTATTTGTGGTAATTTCTGCACAGAAGGATCCATCGAGTAATTTTGATTCCACATCGGAATGTTATAATTATCAGATTTCTTTTGGTGGAAAATATTTAAGGAAATTTTATACTTGTTGTGAGAAGCCGGCAACTACAGGGACAGTATCCCCATGCAAGGTAAGATGAACTTATAACTTACTAACTCTCTTATCAACGTGTGATGATATTTGCATGTAGAAAGTCATAATTTGTTAATGAAATTCATTCAAAGTATATTGTGTACGTATATTTCTCCACTCAAGTTAATCACATATGTATAATTTTCATCTGTGAAATATTTTTAGGTATTTGTTTTTATTTTTAAACCTTCAAACAATCTCACAATATTCTTGTAAGTATTTACGTATGTAATAATTGTGATTTTAACACTTAGAAGTTAGTCTATCGTTTATCATGTTTGCTGCGCATAAAGTACAATAAACGTATACAAACAATCTAATGATCTATTTTGTAAAATGATTAGTTAATTTGGTTGTTTTAGAACATTCCTATCATATTGACGAACAACAACAATTTCTTTAAAGAAGTTGAATTACATAAAAGAAATCATTTCCCAGCAAACAAAAAAAAACGTTTCAAAAGCAATTTAAACAAGTTATATCTTGAGTTTTGGTTTAGGTTAAAAAAATTTAATAACATTAAATGTCGGGTTATATAAAGGTCATGAAAACGTTTTAAAACGTTTTGTAGGATTTTTTTAAATTTCAAAATATTATTGTAAATTATTTGTGCAAACATCTATTGCCAAATCTTTTGTCAACACTTAAATAACATTATGTTAAAATATTTGCAATATTTTATCAAAAAATGTTTTTTATTGTTATGAAAACATTCTATACCTTTTTATACCCTTTATATAACCCGACATTTAAACGTTTTCTGACAACCTTTTATAACCTCTTGCGAATGATGTCGAAAAAGTTTTGGGTTTGCTGGGTTATCAAACATCACGCGGCATCACTTTCGTCATTATAATAATGAGCAATTCTTTTATACATGCATGCCTCCACAGATATGGAACACAAAACAAATATGTGATGCCACCTGTTCATGGCTCTAAGATTAAAGCCAAATTGTGTGCATCTAAAAGCTTCGCATGTGCTTTCTTGACGATATACTTTTGACTTTCTTTATCTCACCTACAGGAGCCAGACCCAATCGCAAATTTCCAGTGCTACAAGGAATCGTCATTTGAGGAGAAAAATGTAACCAAGGAATTTAATTGTAAAGGTCAAACTGGACAGAAAAACGCGATGCAAAGGTTGGTGTTATTGCAGCTGATTGACTAGAAATATGTAATATGAAAAGGATGAGAAGGAACCAATCACCGATCTCTATATGATTGAGATTGAAATCATAATTACCATGATTACTTGTAGTCCAAAATACTCAAAAGATGAAAATGTTTCAAAGTCAATGTGATCTGATGGGATCGAGAAAACCATTGTTATGACGGTACAAATGGTTGGTTTAATTGTCCGTGAACTTGCTTTGACTACAGATAATGACAGGAAGTTATATTTGGCTATTCCAGTTGAAATCCATACACCCCCTATGGAAGACATGACCTTAATCTTCCATACAGGGACTGTGGATTTCAAATGGGGTTACCTGAATAGGTGAATCCATTTGAAAACTACACACCCTGTGTGGGAGGTTAATACCATGTCTTCAATAGGGGGTGTATGGATTTCAACTGGAATAGCCATTTTGAGCCATGTCAAAGGCTCAATGTTGTGGTGTTACAAAAAGACGTAGGTTTCCTGTATTGTTTAAAGTCACGGTTGTCATGTCTACGATACCTAAAGCGTGTTATAAAGAAAATACCAACCCAATTAATTAATCTACTACATTGTATCTGTTCTAGTATTGTACGTGCTAGTTACTACCCCATCTGCCTTCTTCCCCATTTGTTGAATTCACAGTTTGCTCGGTTCAAATCTTCGTTATTGCTTTTGTGATCGACTTTTGTATTTCAAATGGTTTGGATCGAGTTTTGAACACAGTGATTGGCGTATTTGGATGCGTAAAACATCTCTATCGACATTGTGCTCATTTGATTAAATTCTGAATTTGATTGATTGTGTTCTCATGTATAAATTATTATATATCTTCCTTGTTTTGCAGATGTACCACTCGTTGGGCGTGGCTTGAGCAGGATGAAGACGACCCAGAATGCTGGGCGTGGTCAAAATGTTTTGCAGGTGCTTGCGAAAAAGAAGAAGAAAATACAGGGTATGTGTATATAAAATAGTCGCATTGAACATTGCCTTATTGAGTTCTTGGTGAATGCACAGTTTTAGATCAGTACAAGTTCTGATCGACCTACATAAACCATCACAGCCATGATCACCTCCCTGAGTTTCGCAGAAGAATCTTGGTCAGCGACCAAGTTACCCCGGAAGTTACCACGATAGGAATTGCTTTATTCCGTGTGGAGGTAACTTGATTTTTGACCAAGATACTGCTCGCTGCCTGAGTTTCGTATTGATTGACTGGGACAATAATGTTTATTCATACTCAGTAACTTTAATGTCGCATACAAAACAACACAATAATGCAGACGACAAGTAATCAGAAACGGGTTTGTACATGTTGAAGTTTGATAAAATAATCAAAACCTTTATTTTCGATTATATCTCCTCTATCCAGATCATCATTAAAGGTAGATTTTTGCGGAGATGGTCGATGTGACTCATTCACTGAAGACGGTAATTCCTGTCCCATAGACTGCTGTCCACAAGTGAATCCTGAAGAATGCCAGATAGTGAATAACACATGTCCGGATCCATGCTGTGGACAGCCACTGTGCTGTATACTACCTAGAACAGCAACTTCTTTTAGTACAATAAGTGATGTATTTATATATGTAATTGTAGGTGTTGCCGCTTGTATTGTGCTTCTTAATCTCTGTTGTTGTTTCTGTTGTGTGTGTTGTGCAAAGAGATGTTGTAAAAAATATAAGAAAGATAAACACGATAAACATGGTAAAAGTAAAGAAAAGAATACACCAGTTTAGCGCAAAATAATACGCACGCACGCATCCCGCGCTTTAGAAACATCTTGTCAGAACACGTTTTAGTATTCTGACAAGATGTTTAAGTATTCTGACAAGCGTTCTGAGGAGAGTTCTGACAAGCGTTCTGACAAGAGTTCTGACAAGAGTTCTGACAAGCGTTCTGACAAGAGTTCTGACAAGCGTTATGACGAGAGTTCTGACAAGCGTTCTGTCGAGAGTTCTGACAAGCGTTCTGACAAGATGTTAAAGTGTTCTGACAAGAGTTCTGACAAACGTTCTGACGAGAGTTCTGACAAGCGTTCTGACAAGATATTGCAATAAGTAGCTTCACGTGGCATTAAAGGTGATGCTGGTTATTCTGTCTTCTAGAGTATGGTATCCAATGATAACAAGGTTGTTTGATAATTAATAGCTAGCGATGGAGGAATATAAAAAAATATTCTCTTATTTCTTAACATGGCTATTATAAATATAGTTACTTCACGTGGCATTATAGGCGAGGTATTACATTGTTCTGACGAGAGTTCTGACAAGCGTTCGGACAAGATATCGCAATAAGTAGCTTCACATGGCATTAAAGATGATGCTGGTTATTCAGTCCTCTAGAGTATGGTATCCCGTGGTAACAAGGATGTTTCATAATTAATAGCTAGAGATGGAAGAATATTTTCATATTTCTTCATGGATACTATGAAATAGTAGCTTCACGTGGCATTAAAGGTGATTCTGGTTATTCTGTCTTCTAGAGTAATGCATCCGATGATAAAAGGATGTTTCATATTGTGTTTATTTGAATGGTGCAGTGCCACTATAAAATGGATGCTGAAGACTAGTTAATTCGGAAATTCACAGGAACTTGACGAATGCATTGGACTGACGTGTAATCCAAACACTGCGCAAAACGGCAGGCATGCGTTTGTACGAGTGGGCATTAAGTGCTTGTAGATATGTATGTACTTTTTTACTCAGAGTATATGTATATATAGAATTGTAAGAAATTTACTGTTTCATTTTATTTTTGATACATCTACACAGTACTGAACGTTAAACAAAGTATATAATGATTATTGACTAGGCCTACTATAATAATTTCAACTGTAATATGTTTTAACTCGTCACAGAACGGTAAGGAAAAATAGAAAATAATATTAAATGACAATTAATTCTAAATTACGAAACTGAACTTTATAAAATATGTAATGAAAATTGGATTTATGGTTAATATAGTATAAAACGTAATATGCTATTACTCTCAAGACCAATTGTTAAAGATCACGTGAAGTCTCTGCGGTAAAAGAATCGAAATCAAGGTGCTGCTTAATCCTGTACAACCAAAGTAACCTTTTTGAAATATGGCGGGCACAATAGGAGAGGGCGTACTTTGGTTTGGGTAATCTTTTGTTGTATGCTTCTCAGCTGACGAAAAATTACCCAAATCAAAGTACGTTCTATCCTTTTGTGCCCGTCATATTTCAAAAAGGCTTGTAATGTGTCCTCGACAGCAAAAACGCTGGGCCCAACCGAACCCAGTATTTATGTTTTTACTGCCTCGGATATATTATTTTGTGTAAAGAAGATAGGGATCCGCGTTACGCTCTATTATATTTAATATAATATAGATTTGGATCTTTAAAGGGCATTTGAAATTCGTATATATTTGGCATTAATAGATCTATGCGATCTTTGCGGTATTCATGCGACTAGTAAGAATAATGAATAAGAATGGCAATAATAAATGAGGCATTATCATGATTCTGTTATTGAAATTAGGATGTAAATTAAAGCCATAATGTACATTCTGAATTAGGAAAAAATACTTTAACCTGATTTTTTGGCCAGATGCAAAGTGGGGTTTCTTGCATATTCCCTCAACATTTTGGCTTGAAAACCTCCTGGCAAAATTTAAAAATATTATTTCAGAATTTTTGGTTAAGAATAACAAAATTAAAATTTTATCGAAGTCGTTAATATGGCTTTAATAAATCTAATCTTAAACATTAACAAAATAAAACATATAAATATTTAAAAAAAATAATGTGCATATCTCTAAATAGGAACTGTCCGGTAATGACATCACTGATAATACATATGATTAAGGCGAAATAAAATGAGCAGTCACTCATTATCACTTTTTAAAGATTTTATTGGACTTTTAAGATGTATTCTCGTTTTAATAAACTCTTACTGGCTATTTTTGGACTGAACTCAAGAAAGAGCCTACTAGTGACCAAATGAATATCACATTTGGTGGAAAATGTTGGACTTCAATGTTTCGCCAAACTAGATTTCTTAGTTTGACCTTGTACTTCAAGAAAATGCTCAATTTGAAATGCTGGCTTTGCCTACTTACAGATATGTGCCCTAAAAACAGAAGGGACAAACTTGCTGATTTATTGGTATTCATGATAAAACGATCTGTTTCTGAAGCAAGAAATTTTGATTGCTGCAATAATACTTACCTGTTTATAGCTATTTTGTAAATTTGTAATATAAGAAGTATTTTGTACAGATTTAAGAATGTCTATGATGATGCAATAAATAATTAAAGTGGCTGAAAAAATATGAAACAAAGTTGTTTGAAGTATGTATTTGAGATTCGAAATGTCAGTGAGTGTGTAGATTTATTCCGAAAGAAAAAGCTCATGCATTTGCCATGAACTTTTATGATTCGAGCTCACAATCATATCCTATTCGCCGTAGAAATGACGTAATAGGATAAACTACCATAGCAATAAATGAATACAATTTTTAAGTATATTACCCATCACTACAAACAGATTCCACTAATCACCTGTGCAATGAGTCACCTGTGTATGTCTGCAATCATAGATTGAATACAATACCGCTCTATTCAAAGATACTTAATCGTACAGGTGCGAGTGATCCATGTTCTTTGACATCAATGGTTCAATATATTGGTACCGTATGAACATTGTAGTGCAGGACGGTTTTTCGGCAAAAAAAAACAGGTTTATCGACCAAAAACCAGGTTTCTCGGTCGAAACACCTGGTTTAGCAATAACTATGACAATCGAATTGATAAACCAGGTTTTTCTGTTCTATTGAGCAATATACCTGCCATGGGCGTGTTAGATTCGTTTATACTGTGCATATGGTAATTTCAGTGCCACAAAGCATTCATTTAACACATACGTAATAATACCCAAGAGCTGCCCAAGCTCCCCCTCAGCCCTCAGCCCTCAGCTTCAACTTCAATTCACCGGTATAAGTCAAGTTAACTGAGAATACGTCGTCGCCAATGCACACATTTGACTGGTGTGCCCATCCAAATGGCGTGTTCGCGGTTTAATAAATTTACAAAGGAAATTCTATTGCGCGGCATCCCATCCCATCCGCCCTTGGTTTGTTATGTGTTTACGTAGCCTACTTCCATGATCTAAATAAAACAATACTTGTGATTATTCCTCTACTTTTTAAAAAAAGTATTAAAAACCCGATCGGTGTTTTGTTTCTCCTGTAGTTGTGGTCACCTGTTGTGCTGTTACTAAAAACAAGGAAGTTTGTATAGGGTTCCCACGATACCCTAGAAAGTTTGTCCAAATATATTTCAATTGCTGCTTTACTTTCGGTATTAAGATCGTATCGAGAAAATTCCCAATATTGAGCAATGTTTGCGTAATGAATTTCGTAAATGCAATCGGCCAACCATGTGCTTATTTTAGGCCTAAAATAGTTTGCCCTTAAAGCTCCAAAGTATTTTTTAACATTTTGGCATAAATAACATTACATATTATTTAAAAAAGTGTTTTACCACGAAATACAATGGTAAGCAATATGTTATTAGGTTTGTCAGGCTCGTTTGCAGAAAAAGCCTACCCATTTTATGGATCGCAAGGGGGATTTACCATTTGGTCTAATACCATTTCGTCTAATACCCATTTCGTCTACATCCATTTAATCCCATAAGGTATATAGGCACTACGCTACGTCTAATAACCATTTAGTCCAATAACCATTTAGTCCGATAACAATTTCGACCAAACACCATTAGTCTAATAACCAATAAGTCCAAATAACCATTTGGTTTAACAAGCATTTTATGCTATTAAACCAATTGATCTACCAAACGATTGGTCTAGTAGCACGTGCGAGGCTATAATAGGCTATTTCAGAAAAACGATGTACACATATACATGTAGAGGAGTTCGGATTTCCGGGCTTTTTGACCGCTTTCGGTTGTTGGAAATCCAGACTTTCATAATGTCTAAATATGAAAAAACTACCAATCCAGCACAAAATAGTTCACAATTAAAAATCCTAAATTTGAGGGGCTCATTTAGGACAATTCCGCAATTTTTAATTTATTACATTTCCAGGCTTTTTCCAGTAACATTGGCAACTAGAATTCCAATCGTTTTCATGAAGCAACCCTGGAAATCCAAACATTTCTTTTACTGAAATTCTACTCCTCTATAGAGGGTGTGCAATATTTTTCTGGAATAGCCCAATGCTACTACACAATACTGTAAGGTCATAGGTGGTCTTAAAGGACCCACTTCTACGGCCCACTTCTACGGCGAATTCGTTGTCGAAATTACGTAATAATCGGACTAACTACCATAGCAATAGATGAATACAATTTTGAATAGATCGCTCTGCGCCACAAGCAGGTTGCACCACACCTGTGTATGTCTGCAATCATAGATTGAATGAAATACTGCTCTTTTCAAAGATACTAATCTTACAGGTGCGAGTTATCAGCATGACATGGTTCAATGCGTAGGAATCGCGTGAACGTTGTAGTGCAGGGCGATATATTCAAAAATTGTATTCATCTTTTGCTATGGTAGTTAATCCGATTATTACGTAACTTCGACAGCGAATTCGCTGTAGAAGTACTGATGTAACAGGATTAATTACCATAGCGATAGGGGCAAACAATTTTTTGTATTGCCCAGCACTAGACGTACGCCACCACTCTCCATTGATTATCAAAGAATAGGCATACAGATCTATGGAAATTTCACATTATGCCGAGTCCGTGTACGTTTCACTCGCACCTGTACGATTATTAGTGTCTTTGAAAAGAGCGGTATTGTATTCGATTTATGAATATAATACTGCTATCACACACATGAAAGGTGAAGGTAGTCTGAAAAGAGAAAAATAAAATCACATTATATAAAGGCACTCTGTTATTACTTGAAAGCTTTATCATCTCGAGGCCAGTTTTCGGCAACTGAACTCCATGTTTTAATTATTGTCCACTCCTTACCAGGGTTGTAGCTAGGCCAATTTCTATGCCAGGTGGCAAATTATTGCAAAGCGGGGCGCGGGGAGCTCTCGCGCTTACCAGGGGCGTAGCAAGAGCATCAGGGGCCCATGGACAAGGAACAGTGTGTGCCCTTTTAACCAGGGCGGGATTTAGCCTATGGGCCCTGGGCCAGGCCAAAATTTGGAGCCCCCGAATTCACGTGCCAAAGAAGGCATGTGCACTCAAGTCAGTGGCCAAGTTTTGGTTTAACTAAAGGGGGACTAATATATTTTGTTCAATTCAATTTCAGACTACTTTGGCCCCAGATCAACATAAATTTTGGTATTTTACAATTTTGACTAAAAAAACATGATGTTATTGGGGTTAAAAGAAAGATGCATAGGGCAACTTTGGGGGCCCAAAATTGCCCTGGACCTGGGCCCTTCTGGCCCAATGGTTTTAAAATCTGGCCCTGCTCTCCATTATCAGCCCTTATTAAATTTTCGCTTTGTGCTCGGGGCCCCTGAACCCTCGGGGCCCATGGGCTTCGTCCACCCTGTCCCCCCGCTTGCTACGCGCTTGGCGCTTACCGCCGGGGGTCCAGGGCCGCTTAAGGGGTAACAAAAAAATTAGTTTTGCTCTTATAATGAAAAAATTGTTTATTAAAAAAAATTTAAATTAAAAAAAAAAACATTTTAGTATGTTTCAGCAAAAGTTGTAATCAGAGTTTATGCAGGGGCCTAAACCTGTTACCAATATTACAGTTTTTACCGAGGCTGGATTTTTTTCCGAGGCCTAGCATCGGTAAAAACTGTGATCTTGATCTTGGCTGCGATATAAGTATTAGCAAAGTTGTGTTGGCAGAGATCATGAGGTACATTGTACATTTCACAAGTTTTTGACACAATTCATCAATCAGAATGCTACAATGGTTGCCCTACTTACTCAATAATTCTTTCAATCTTCCTTCGTTTATTGGTAGGCTTTGTCCACTGAAATATTGTCGAAACAACATTCGGCTTCAACGCACATTTTCCTGTGAGTGTCTTCTTGATGTCTTCACCTCGGAAATGGGAAGAACACACCACAGTTGATTTTGTAATCTGAATAGTAAATCAATGAATGAAATTGTTATTTTGGCATGATATTATATGTATATGGTCAATTCCAGCGAAAGCGGGACAAAATTCTCTCTATGTTAACTTTCCACTTTAAAATGTCATTAATAAAGGAAATCACGTTATTGATGGAGCATATCATGTCACCACCAATGTGCTCTCTTTGTGCATATAGGCCTTTACTAGCAAGTCATACCAGGGGACAAGTTATGATAGCTTAAATGAATTGGCGTTACCCACGAATTCAAAGATAAAGCACCATATATGTCATTGAATGTCCTTCAATCAACATGAAATTATTACCGTTAGAAAGACGTTTGCATGATCTCTCATCATATGTAAAACGATTGAATTCCACCAAAGTTTGTGGACTCTAGAGGCCATTAAGTCAATTTGGCTAATAATTTTGTTACCCGCGTATCAAAAATAAAATGATCGTTCTGAAAAATGTTAAGTGAATATGCCATAAATGACTATATCATGAAACGAAGTTTCGTTCTATAATTCTGAGGTCCAAGTGATTATTTTATGCAAATACGTTTTACCCATAAAATTCCATAAAATCAAATTTGACGTTACCCACGTATCAACTGTTACCCACGAGTCCAGCAAATATAATTGCCATAACTTAAATTAACATTTAATGACTTTGGACACTGAATTTAGTTTGACAAGCGCTTAAAATTGTAAATCGTAAAAATACGTTCACCGCTTTAAAAAAGAATCTACGACGGTTTAAACTTTTGTTACCCACGAATCCCGAATAGATTGTTTATTTTAAGTTTAAATCAGCACATATTCAAGCCATGGGTATGCTATAATTTTGACAGTACTTACAGTTTATACACCTAAGAAACGCAAACCCCAAACGGTACTATAGTACTTATAGCTTTACCCACGAATTCGGCGTTACCCACGAATCCAAGGATTTACTCGTACATTATATGTTTCTTATGCATCTTAACATTTTGAAAACATGCGAAATAGGTTCCAAAACAGTCCTGTTTAATACCGTCCTCTTGAAGGTATACTGAAGCTGCATCATGAAGTTTTGATTGATTATCCTAAATTACCATTTTTTGAGTAAATGCAATTGGTTAGAGAAACGGGAATCATTGAAACACAATGGAGGAATAACCGCATGGTGGTTTCCAACCTTCTATAATATTTTCTATTTTGCCGCTTACCAATACATACCTTCAAATATGTGTTACCCACGAACATTTTGGTTACCCACGAATCCCTACTTAAATTACAGCTAACAATATATTGATAGTGTTTTAGTTCATAGGAACTGTCAAACACGGGTTAATAGAATATTGCTGCATGAAAATATGGAATGCTTTTACTAAAATAATAATATAAAACTGTTTGCTCTGTCTATTTGAATTTGGCAACTTCATTATTCTCAAAATGTTTATACCCAAAATGCCATAATGATCCATTCTAAATATTCCATGTAGTCTGTATTTTGATTAAAATTCATTTTAGTGCCATTGCAGCCTGAATTATTGACATACGGAAAAGTTTTTTTTTTTTACCCACGAATCCATCCGAGATCCTGATCCTGCGACGAGATACAAAATCTAACTTTATATTTATATGAAGCATTTATTCTAATCTTTCGAAATAATACAATAATGTTAAATAACAGCCACTTTGGAAAGAGTTCGAAGAATTGACACAGTCTTAACTGTACACCTGGTTCTTTATTAAAATTTGTAATAACCAAAATATTTCTTTGTAGATATATGTAATAAAATTCTATTTTACGTTCAAAGTCTTTACCGATTTCTAGTGTATATGAGTCACACATAAAATATTGAAAGATATTAAAGAAAGTGAATTTTATGGCGTACAACAGGTGAAAAATGCTTGAATTCGTGGGTAACATGCATATGCGCATTTAACACTTTATTTGGTCTAGCAAGAAAAGTTATTTTTCAATCCGATGGCACTTCCACCTGATGATTCACTAGACATGATCGTCTCATTTGATAAGTCTAGAATTGAAAAGGAAAACATTTTCAAAATGGCCCCCAGAGAGAATTTTGGCCCGGTTTGGCTGGAATTGACCATATAGTTACAAATACAAGTGATTTAACCAATTTAATCAAACAATTGGTATACTGATGGGTGGCAAAGACAACAAAAGGTATGTACAGTGAATATCCACATCACTTGATGTAATTGACCATGTCGACAGTTAGCTACAGTTGATCAGATTTTGAGCAAAAACAATACAATAAATAATGGAACAAAAGAAGATGGCTAGACGTACGAGAAGACAGTGCCAGTTTTATTTTTTTTGATTGAGGGTGTTAATGGCACAAGGTGTTTATAATAAAAAACATTATTACTAACAAACACAAGTTAATTTAAAATATAATACATTAGTGTACATAGACTAAAAACTAAAATTAATACGATCTTTTACTAAAAGACAAAATAAACTCAACCCAGAAAGTATCGAACGATTATAGATGGTCAGATATATCGGGAACTGAAATATATAGCAAAAACTTATTTAATGCATATAAAGCGCAGCTTTCTCCTGCGCATTTTGATACCTCTTTTGTTGCTCCACGATATCATTTGGTCGAGTTATGGTCACTTGAGTTGCTTCAAGTCGGATTTTAAAAGTTGCACTTAGCTCCTATTCAAGCCAAATGCGTTGTATTGTGACCAATAAATGACCATTGAATCCAGACATTGATACAGTGATGGTGGACACACCAAGTATTGAGATGTCAGCAGAAAGAGTTCATGAGATAAGTCAGAGATAAGTAAAGGTTGGCAAGTATTGAAGTTGGAAGTCGAAGGAGTAAAATAAAGTAAAGTTCATGGTTAAGTAAACATAGCACATCGGTGTCCTTTGTGTTGATTTTGTGTGGGGGTGTGTGGGTGGGGGGGGTGTGTACACGACGAATGCATTTGGCTTGAATAGGAGCTAAGTGCAACTTTCAAAATCCGAAAAAAAAACCCATCTATAATCGTTTCAATACTTCATGGGTTAAGTTTATATATAATAAATAAAATAGTAACCCTGCATTCTTCCTCATACAGTCACACTCTCACATGCACCCTCTCTCGCCCCCGGGGGGGGGGGGCACTTCAACTTTGGAGGTGACGCGTATGTAGGGCTGTTAAGACCCCTTTTTCAGCATCGCTGTCACCCAAAGACCCCATATTTTTTACGAACGCATGCTCTGTCCAGGCTCTGTCACCCGAAGACCCCTATTTTTCCATTTGATCTGTCACCCAAAGACCCTTACAAGTTCAATTTGAACAGCAACTTTCATTTATCACTGATTTTGTTACTTATTTTGAAAAAACAAAGAAATTTGACGCTATTTAGAACTAAAAATTTGATTTTCGCGGTTTTTGTGGTGCTGTTTCGGTTCTCACCCAAAGATTCCATTCAAAAAAAGGTCATGCTCTCACCCAATGACCCCATATTTTTTACATTTTGCTCTCACCGAATGCCAAAAATCATGCTCTCACCCAATTTCCATATTTTTTACATTTTGCTCTCACCGAATGCCCCTTAGTGCGAAAGTGCCAGCCCTACACCTATATCCATTTCAAATTGAAGTGCCCCCCCCCGGGCTCTCGCCCTCTCAACACACACCCCCTCCGTACATCTTTCACAAGAAAACGTTATTATATGATTTATGTACAAGTTATATTTAAATTATTAAAACACATCATCAAGACCACTATTGCACAAAAACATACAAAATGATAAATTATTCAAAAATATTAGGAAATAAATTATTAAAACACATCATGATAATTTACAGGCCCACTATTGCACAAATACAGAAATTTCATATCAATATAAAATACTATAAAAGTAGAAAGCTACGCTTCTTATATTCAGTATTTGGCTTATCCATGATAAAAACATCTTTATTTCTGGTGTTATAACAAGTTTCTTTTTTAACACATCTATTGCACAGATATTTTGGTGCTTGATTGTTTACAATTTTATGCATTGTAACTGCTTCGTTTATGTATAACTTTTCTTCAAGATTTTTCCAGTTTAAAACATTTAAAGCTTCTGTACTTGACTCATATCTACTTACACCTGTAATAATTTTTGCTGCTCTGTTTTGTAAGACTTGAAGTTTATTAAGTTTCGTGTTGTATAAATCCTTCAACCGGTTTATGATCGCGCCACAATGCATTTGAAGGAATAGGAAATGCATCATAATGGCACATGTTGATTCGAGCTGTATAAATCTTACTTCCGGTTTTATGATCGCGCCACAATGCATTTACCAGTACGATAGTGGCTGAAATGAAAAAAAAAACAAGAGTCAAGAAACATAGGCTAAAAGTGCAGCAATTAAATCGACGAAGCCATACCGAGCACATTGGTCTTGATTTGCATAAAAACTTAATAACTTTATGACTATGGGAATAGACTGAAAATTGGTTGTCTTAAAGCAAATTCTATCTGTCAAAATCAAAACTTGAGATGCCAAAACTTGCGTTTGGGAGCTGGAATATATGAAGACCTGAGCGTAAGAAGACCGTAAGTCCACTTGGCCCCTCAACATGTATACACTAAAGCTACGTATAGTTTCTGAGGGTTTCATAATGTTTAATACATGTTCCAGGGTGAAAACATCATGAAAGGTTGTGAAAGATTTGTTTTGGCCCCTGAACATGTATAAAATATTACCAAACTATACGAAACTATGCGCAATAGTGTATACATGTTGATGGGCCAAGTGGACTTACGGTCTTCTTGCGCTCAGGTCGTCATATGCTAACATTCGATGTTTGTAAAGTCATGTAAAATAATGAACCTTCATAAGTCATGATAATATAGACCTATTTTGCGATGGACCTAGCCAATGGAGGATGTGCTCACACCATGACTGTTCCGATGATTTCGCGAAAAAAGATGGCAGAATTGGATAAATTACCTGTGTGGTTTTACAGCGTTAACAGGGCCATTCGATTATACCATTTTCCACCCTGATGTGGTAATGACTTCTGTGTTCATTTTATTAGGCGCAACTCCAAATAGCTCTAGCGTTTGCTCAAAGCGATGACGTACGCACGGACGCGTTTAAAGATCCCTCATAGATGCGTGCGAAAAACAGTTGTCACAATGCGTCACTGCCTCATTAGGGTAAAATTGGTATTTAGACATTTTGTTACCCATCTATGTTACATTTTGACATACGAAAAACGCTATGGACATTTCTAACGGTCTCTTCTAAGGGGCTGTGCAATAATTATGAGCCCTGGGGAGGGTAAAAGGGGGGGGGGGGCAGGAAATATATATGTATATATAAAGTGTCTTCAGAGAGTGTTCAACGAAAGGAGCGATAAATAAATAAATTAATATACAGATGGATTCGTCCATTATATATAGATAGATATAGATAGATCTATATACATCTTAAAGATAAATACTCTAAATATTTTACAGGAATTCGCTGTGGCCAAAGACATACCATAATTTGCGGCTAAGAAGCGCATATCCTATACATACCATAATAAACCATTTAGGGTTTTTGTGAAGTTTAAATGGCCCGTCAAAAGGAAACTCTTAAGTTCTTACAACCGACAACAACCCTCGCAACCGGGAAAGTAAGGCAGTCAGATTGGTTTTAAGTTCAAAGAAACTTCCGCCAACATAAGAATATAAGGTATAAGAACATAAACCCAAACATGTATCTGACAAGTGAATTTGACGCTTCATCAATTGTTTATCAACCTAAATCATTCAATCTGGATTTACTACATATTATTGATTCAATTAAAGTATCACGACATTACTTGAAGAAAACATAGTTTATATAGAGAGAGCGATGGTATCTGCATTATATTTACCGCGCTTAAACATGTGTTCCTCATGCCTCCTGTTATTTACTGCATTATTTGTGGTGATTTCTGGACAGAAAGATTCATCGAGTAATTCCGTTTCTACGGAATGTCAGAATTACCAAATTTCTTTTAGTGGATTATTAAGACAATTTTATACCTGTTGTCAGACGCCCACAACCACAGAGACAGTATCCCCATTCAAGGTAAGATGAGCTTAGGGGTGAAATCAAAACTCGACCAGTGGCCGACCGCTGGTTCCGGACGGTTCCGCCCGGTTGGAGCTGGTTTCTATTATTCTAAACAATGGAACGCGGTTTAACCGCCGGTGTCCGCCGATCAATCTGTGTTTGAGTTATGATTTCATTCCTTCATTCCTTACAATGTCTTCTCTTAATCAAAGTATACGAGTAATGTATATGTTTCTTTATTCCAGTTAATCTTACAAGTATATTGTGTGAATATCCAATGATTTCACATTATTTGTCTTTACTTACGTATTGTAATAATTGTGATTTTAAACACGATAAAGCTTAAAAGTCTATCATTTGTCATGTATGCTGCGCATAATGAATTGTTCAATCTTTGGTCACAGGCGTTTAGTACAATAACCGTATATGAAACATATTCTACAGATCCACAATCAGCGACAAAACAATTGCTCAAAACAATTCAAATGCAATTCATGCCAATAATAAGGCGAGCGATACGGATCTGTCATGAATTTCAATTAGAGACTCTGCCATGTATCTCACCTTTTCTCACTCCCCATCTTTGAATGTTGGGTCTCACGGTCCCGGATAGCATGGCTTTGACCAACATTGAAGGGGGGGGGGGGCGGATATTCACCAAAGTACTCTAACATTTTCCCTGATTGTAGCTTTTAAACGTACTGCTTTTTCTTTTTTTTTTTCTTTTTTTTTTTTTTTTTTTTGTTCTTTTAAATTCTTTAAAGAAGTTGAATTACATGAAAGAAATCTGCTACTTACACACTCTAAAGTGTGCTGAGGCTTGTGAATCAACGTCTAGGCGTTGTACCTGTGCGTAGGGAACAACAAATAATTGCGCTTTATAAAAATCGTTATATAGTGCCACCACAGATATATTGATGCCACCTGTTCATAGCTCCAAGGTTAAAATAAAATGCTTTTGAACTTCGCATTTCACAGTTCTTGAATTTGTACTTCTAACTACAGGACCCAGACATAATTGCAAATTTCCAGTGCAAGGAGAAGGAAACGAAGGCACAGTGGAAAAATGAAACCAAGATATTTAATTGTGCAGGACAAACTGGACAGAAAAACGCCATGGAAAGGTTGGTTTATTTATATTGTCTCTATTTTGCATCAATTCATTAAAAATATGTAATACTAGGCCGCCACCCGTCTTTCACGGTTTGTAATTGGGGGAAGATTTCAGTCAGTTTAAATTTATCTTGCTCCAGTGGCCTTCCCACCAAATTTCATGACCCTGCGACAATCTATGGCGAAGTTGCTCTGAATGATACCAAAATGACCTTGATATGTTTGGTCTAGCATCGGTGGTCAATCCCACCAAAATTTATTAACCTTCAACAATATATGGTGATTTGACACCGGATGACCCCAAAATGACCTTGACATTTTTGGTCTTGCTCGCTGGTCAATCCCACCAAATTTCACGAACCTGCTTTAATCTTTGGCGATTTGATACGTTAGAGACTGACCATGGCAACCTATGGGGAGTAGAGAGAGAGGTAATAGTCCACTAACAAATGCAAACTTGCTCTGGCTCGGACCAGACCAAGTTGCACCTACCCATCAAGTTTGAGGGCCATGCGACCTGTCAGTTTACGACTATAAGGGCGGACAGACAGAGAAACACACCAACTCACAGACAGACTACCAATATTATCATATACGATGAATAGGACGAAAAGGTGGCATCACAATATCTATACTATTTCATTCATATCCACACTATACAATTTCATTGCCCGGGAATTTGGAATATCGCATGTTCAGAGATGGCTGTTTTTATTCATTTTTATGGCCGATATTATGTTTAAAATAAAATCATGTGATTCGTGCTTGATAATTATTTTTTAACATAAAAGGCAAATTGTTGTGATTGCCGGAGTCATCCTTTAATTACTACCTCATCTCCCTTCCTTCAAATTGCTTTGTTAAATTTCGAATGTGATTGAATGTGTTATAATGTATAAATTTATTATAAACCTTCCCTGCAGATGTACCGCTCGTTGGGGGTGGCTTCCGCAGGATGAGGTTAAACCAGATTGCTGGGTGTGGTCAGAATGTTTCGCAGGGGCTTGTGAAAAGGAAGAAGAACAAATAGGGTATGTATATACAGGGTGTATCAAAATGATTGGTACCTATCAATATCCAGTGAACGTAGCCAACAAGACTGAGTCTGACACATAAAATGCATCATAACAGCAACAGTATTTGTAGTTTTATGTCATAAAAGCTCATCAAAGAATAAATCGTATTTTCAATTGATGGTCGGCTTTTCATCCAAGCTACATACACTTTAAGTACATATCATTAGATTTCTAAAGTGTACTTCAAGGACTGTTAAATATTTAAAAAAATATTAAAAATATCAAATTTTAATAATTTGTCATAAAATTTGCATTATATAACGAATTTCAAAAAATAAAAATATATTTGATGTCGGAAGGACATTCCTCATATTCAAAATACAATTTGATATGTCTGATGTGCTCCGGTCCCACAAAATATACTCTGCAAACGTTGCTATCCGATTCCTTAATGGTTCGCATAAAAACCCCTACAGCTACACATAACATGAAAGAGAACCAGATACAGGAATGGGCTTGTAAACAGCAATGGGCGTAGAAGTTTGGCAAATCAAAAATAATGTTATATTTTCTTTCTCCAGAACATCATTAAAGGAAGATTTTTGCGGTGACGGTCAATGTGATTTAAGGTTATTAATTATTTTAAACTGTTGTGATTTGGTAGTTCACAGCATCTTACGAATGGTAGTGAGCTTTGGCAAAAACTGCATTGCTCAATTCATAGCGAGCGTGTAGAAGAATTAAAATACCACAGATACACTTTTATAGGTGCTGCGGTTCTTGCGTTACGTTGTAAAGAGGGCTGAATCAACAACACTTTTGAAAAACGTACTTAACTCATTAACAACAATAAATTAAGCAAGTTTGCAAAGTATATGATTTGTAGAATGAACTTTTGCAAAACATCAAGACGTTAATTTTCAATAATATATTGATATAGATAATGAAAATCGATTTTTAGGTTGCTTCGACCAACAATACCTCGTCTACCCTTAAATGAAACCAGTGATTCCTGTCCCATAGACTGCTGTCCTCAAGCGAATCCTGAAAAATGCCAGGGGCTGAATATCACATGTACTGATCCATGCTGTGGACAGCCACAGTGCTGTAACATTAACTCAGGTTCGGTATTCTCAGATCTTTTCAGGGGACTTTGGCAAACTATTATATGGATAAATGTAGGTGTAGTAGGTTTTATTGTACTCCTTAATATCTGTTGTTGTTGCTGTTGTGTGTGCTGTGCAAGGAGATGTTGTAAAAAATATAGGAGAGATAAACACGATAAACATGGTAAAAATAAAGAGAAGAATACACCAGTTTAGCGCAATCTAACACATACACCACTCTATACACGGTTGTTTCAATTTTCTAATAATGTTCAATTAATACCAATAGCTATCACATTAATATATACGTATAATTTAAGCTATTTTCCACGTATATTTTCGTTTCTTTATCAACTGATTCATCTTTTTATGCTTTTTTGTTTTAATTTTTGTTTTAATTTTTATTCTATAAAATGTATATTTGTGTTCAAGTTGAGGGCGCTATTTTCATATATTTTAAATTTAATTTAGCCAAATATTATAAGTTATGCCTTACATTTCATGATAAAAAAAGGGTTTTGAAAATTGCCTTATTATTTGTTAACACTATATCAGTGTCTACACCTTGTAAAGATGAAAACACGATTTTAGATAAATAGCGCCATCAGTGTTCACTTGTTCTTAAAAATGACATAGTTTTACATGTCATCAAACAAACGTGTATACACTACTAATATTTCCGAGGACCTGAAAAAAATGACAAAATGTCCTCGGTGTGTCGATACGTTGTCATGTCAATTGCTCAAAATGTCGGTAATACCGAACAAGTGTTAAAACGGTTAACACAGTGAGGACGTAAGCTATAGAGGGGGTAGTAGTAGTGCCGACTGGAAATTCTGAAAAGCGACGATGACTGAGATATTTTGGCTCAACATGTGTTTTTGTGACTTTTGGATGTCAACCTTAATTTTTGCTCTGAATAATGGAGGCCATATGACTATTTTAAATCTGTGAACAAAAATATTCCGTCATACCACATTGAGGCAAAATATTTTTTCATGATTTTTATCATTTTTTGCCAAAAATGCCCATTTCTTACACTATTTTTGGTGCAAAAATGTATTTATTTGACCAGGAATGTTTATCAATGTATTATGCTGAATGTGATAATAATGAAAAAGTATATAGTGGCATATTTCTGTGACCCATAGTTTTTGACCTATAACCTTAGGCCATTTCAACATGAAATACATATTCCATTCTCGGTCATGAACACTAAGTGGCTACTTTATGTGAAATAACTTAGATTTCAGTATTTCCCCATACCAGATGACTCAGTTTGACCTGGTACTTCAGGAAATTGCCAAGAAGACCGTAAGTCCACTTGGCCCCTCAACATGTATACACTAAGTTACGTATAGTTTCTTGGGATTTTATAATGTTTAATACATGTTCCAGGGTGAAAACATCATGAAATGTGGTGAAAGATTTGTTTTGGCCCCTGAACATTTATAAAACATTACCAAACTATCCGAAACTATACGCAACTTAAGTGTATACATGTTGAGGGGCCAAGTGGACTTACGGTCTTCTGGCGCTCAGGTCTTCAAATTTATAACACAGGCTTTTTAATATAGTAAGTCCAGTTTTGCCTATTTACAGGTGTGCATCCTAAAAAGGGGAAAACTAATTAAACTTGCTGGTTATAATATAGGTATTCATTACAAAACGGTCTGTTTCTGAGACCTGAAAATATTAACTTGACTGCTGCAATAATTATACATACATGTATATACTTATCATATTACTATTATTTTGTAAATTTATATTACAAATAAAATTTATTTTTGTAAAGATGTAAGTTATTTATGATGATGGAATAAACATATCACCAAGCAAGTGGCTGATAAAATAATTTGAAACTAAGTTATTTTAAGTGTTTGTTTGAGGTTCGAATTATTGCCATATTTGAGAATCCCGCAATCTTTCCATCCGCCCTTGATTTGTCACGCCTTTCCATGTTAACATAGCCTATACTCTCCGCATCAATTAACATACATTGTTAATAGTCCGCTTCTTTGTTGAAGTGAAATACGTGTAAAAGATCAGATTCCCGATCAGAACTGTGTTTTGTTTTGCTTTGGTCACCTCGTGTGCTGTTACTAAAAACAAGGAAGTTTGTATAGGGTTCCCACGATACCCTAGAAAGTTCGGTTTAAATACGTTTCGATTGCATCTTTACTTTCGGTACCAATGGTGAACCACGTACTTATTTCATAATAAAAACGTTGTAAAATAGTAAACAAAGAAAGGAATCAGGACTCAGTATAAGGATAGTATAACAAAATACGATTGCCGGACATATATGTTTCTTTCCCACTACAGTATAATGACATTATATAAACGGCCTTATTTCTTATAAATTTATAAATAGTATTTCAATATTAAAAACAGATACGTTACCATTTTTGTAACGGATAACAACTGAAAATAATTGGGTAGATGAATGTTCTCTTATGTGATGAATCAAGCAGACTTCAGGGCTATATTATACATGTGTGACATAGAATAATGGTCTTAGAGTTTAGAAAAAATCCAGGTCTATTAGTGAGAAAACCCTTACGTTACCTAAATTCCACTCCCCTCGAAAGATAAGACTCCGTGATAAATCAAGGCAAATATCATACAGACTGTGATTAATTGATTGATCAAGTATGGGTATTAAATCGGTGACAGTTTGTACACTTGCACGATTAAGGAAAAGGCGGGAAAAGGCTGAACAGATACGTTACGACAGATACGCCCCCCCCCCCAATATGTACCAGTTATATTGCTCAAAAAGTATTGTTAAAAATCACCCATGCATTGCTTCGTGTTCTGAACCTATTAAAGTTTTGTATGACTTTCATGAAGTTGGTATTTTGTCATTTCTGAGATCAAGCGTTGACACTTTAGCAGCAAAAGCAGCAACAGCAGACGCAACAGCAGATAGACACCAGGACAATACAAACACCCACTCCAATCAAAATATACCTCCATTGGTTACCCACTAGGAACGATAGGTTCATACAACAACTAGGTTCACTGCAACATATGTCTGCACACGTGCTATTAGTGACACTACATTCAAAGTTTACTTCCGGGCAGCAGTCTATAGCACATTCCTCTACGTTTTCTTTGTGATCGCATCGGCCGTCACCGCAGAAGCCTTCTTTAACGGCAGACCTGGTATAAGGAGAAAAAAGCGTTATAGTTCAGTTATGTTTTGGTGGGCTTTTGATTGGAGTTCTTCACGTACCAAGAATAGGGGCCAGCAGTCAGGATCAAAATCTTTTTCCCCCTGCCTTTCCTTATTTATCAAGAAGCCACCGTATCATGATTAGGTATTTACAAGTTTTCATTAAGTTCCCATTCAACATGTTCAACATATCTAAGCACAAAACATACCTACACACCCACCACCACTAGACGATGTTTTGGATGAGAAAGCGGACATTTTGGTTAGAAACGGCCAGGAAACGGCCAAAATGGAAATAATTTAAATTTTCTCATTCTTTTGGTTTGAGCTCAGCAGCAGGGATTACTAATTCTCATCAGTTTTAATAAGACAATAATGATTGACACACACACCACGAAGTTTCTCTTTCCATTTTGGCCGTTTCTCACGAAAATGTCCGTTTTCTCATTCAAAATTTCCTTTGCCAATGCAAACTCACCCCACTCACCCCTCCACACACCCCACATTCACACCCCACTCCCCACCCGGAAACACACTCTCCCTTCCTCAGTCTCCATTTTCTTCCCTCCAAAAGACATAGAGTCTGACTTTCAATGTTCCACTTATTGTCTATGTTTAGTTCGTTAAACGTTTAGTTCGTTAAAATTTAGTTTGTTAAGGGATGAGTCTATAGGAATAACGACCAAACAAAGAAATTCTTGTTTAAGCCGTAATATTGTAGTCTTTCAACCCTTTCACAACTTCAGCTGTGTAACTTACAAAAATTCCCGCTAAAAAGTGGTTCTTTTAATTTTAGAAAATACATTAATAATCGCATTGGACTTTTCGTACTGATCGTACTATAAGTGACCACCAGCCTATAATGTTCTAATCACACTATAGACTGGGATTACATGTGACGTCATTGCCAGGCAATTGGTCTCTATTGTTCCTTGTCCGGAAATATGATCACGCAGTCAGGGACCGTGCTTTTAAAACTCCCGCCAGATCACAATAAGGCCATTGAACTGCGTAGTAGCCATACGTACTCATTGAAGTATAACGGTAGCACGTTCCCTTACCGACTCATTATTAATGTGTGGAAAGGGGTCAGGGACGGCATTCTGATCATTCTAATCCTTTCTTTTGAGGTCAATAGATAAAAGAAAGGCCTTGAACACAGGTGCCGAGTTGTAGATAATATTTAATCATCAAAGCTGGTGGCATAAGAAATTTCGAGGAGGCAGCGCTTATTATTTCTTGTAAACACAATCTAATGTGGTACTCACTACATGTAGAAGGCCGGCGGGTCTGCAAATTAGTGCATGAAGCTAGTAAAGATATAGCTTTATGTTCAGTTTAATCAATTAAAATACTATGGCTGGATATCAAAAAAAATCGCGAGGCATTAAGTATGACCAGTCCCTTCTCAATTGAATAGGCCCCGAGATTAGACTTTCCTTTCCAAAAATAAATTATATGGCCTAGAGGACATGATATAGGCCTAATCTAAACCCATATTCGGTATCCAGAAACCTTCACAGTCTGAGCTTGCACTCGCATCGCATTAAACTAGACAAAGTTCGCTAAACTGAGGCCTGCTTCAATTGCCAACCTTTATCGAGGGGCGAGTTTGAGGTTTCATAGTCATCTATTACCTATACCATTTTCACCCCGATGTGGCAGTGATGTCAACGCGTTGTGAACAGCTGTTTCGCTCGCGCATCTATGCGGTGTCTTTAAGCGCGTGCGTATATGTACACCAGCGCCAGAACTCCAGCGAGTGATGCTGCGCCTAATAAAATTCGTTTCATATCTCTTTCCCGCCATGAGTGTCGCAAAATACATCATCTCCCCGGGGGAGTACAGAGTTATGTTCATTGCATTCTGGAAAACGGACATTTCGGCTGGTGCCTTCATCACAAAAAAGGAATCCCCGATCATCGCGATAATGGCGCGCGATCACGAACACCCGGCAAGCGGCAGAGCGTTTCAACCAATGACAAGTTTTGATTGTGTCCGTTTGTCTGCAATGCGCGTGCGCCACGCCGCTCATTGCAACCGGCATGGTAGTATGAAACCAGCACAGAGGAGTAAGATATCTTACTCCTTTGTGGAAACCAGCTTTATACTGATGTGACGTCACTGTCACATCAGGGTGAAATATAGTCTCGGTACCAGCCGGTTTGTGCTCCTCCGTCACCGTTAGTGACGGAGGAGCACACACCGGCTGGTACCAAGACTAGGTGAAATGGTATTGAACAACGCAAACCAGCCAAATTTGTCATAAGTTTGAATAGCCATTAGAACAACCGTGAATATAGTTATAAAAACAGGGAAAATCTGTTCCAACTGACCAGCAGGGAACCAAAGGATGGATCCAAAAGGATACAACAGTGTCACACTAGCAATGGATAAAATTAAAAACAGGGAAAATATGACACAACATCCAATGGGGGAGTAACACAAAATATATAAACAGAGTTAAAAACCCGACGTTTCGAAAAGACAAAACTTTTCTTTTTCAAGGAGTAAAAATGAGACCTGCTCTCAATATAGTGGAGACCAGTGGAGACCGTGAATATAGTGTCAGAAAGTCTTACACATCTTAGTATAACCTTGTGGTTAGTGTGATACTGAATGCAGCGCCATATTTGGAATATATTCGTACACGGTGTGGGAAAATAGTTGCTCAAATGTAGGCTAAGTAGGCCTAAATCATGAAAATCGCTTAATCGGAATAATACTAACCAGTAACGGACACTGAGACAGCACTACGTTTGAAGTTTGAGGTAAGTAAAGCTTTTCCTTGTTATAAAAAACAAGGAAAAGGCAGTCATTTTTATCACAACGCGATATTTTAAAAAGTACATTTTGAGAGGGCCTACGCTGGTTCTTTTGATTCTAGTGTAAAATCTGTTCATCACATGTAGTCCGATTTGGTATCTATGGTCTCATCAAAGTCTTGAGAACTCTTTTTGATGTTATGTTGGTTAACAAAAACGATACTGTTAAAAATAGCGGTATTTATGCAAGCGACGTATCTATTGTGTAAAATGCATTGAAAATTGTCGGCTAAAGAGGGCATAAATTAAAATCGCGAAGAGTAATAGCAACAATAACTATCTACATTCCAAGCGGAAACGCTCTTCAAAAACATACCACCTTTTTCGGGCAATCGCTGAAACCGAAATATGAAATTCCAGGCCATCTGTAAAAAAGTGCGTGAGCAGAAATGACCATGAACTTGGGTCACCGAAACAAGTGTTTATATTGGTGTCAGGCCTATCATAGTGATACAACAATTAGCCCCCAATAATGGCTTTCATTTGAACCGTTATTTGTTAAACTGCGATTTTTACTTTTTGAGAAATCAATGAATGTATCAAAAAACTTTTCGAAAGTCGATTTAAAATGGCATAACCCGTTAAAGTTTAGTTCATTAATCATGTTAATGTTTTGTTCGTTAAAGTTTGTTTCGTTAAAGTTTAGTTCGTTAAAATAGAGAGACGTGTACCCAGGCGTGAAAAGGGTGCTTGTTTCAAATGTGGTGTTATTGTAAAGCTGATATGCAACACGATATGAACATGTCACAAATAATTGAGATATAGATGCTTGAAAATCTTTCCAAACTTTTGTTGAGGAGTTTATGTGTGATAGTACATGTCGAGGGTTGACAAACAGAAGGCCTTAACGGATGAGCCTATAGGAATAACGACCAAACAAAGAAATTCTTGTTTATGCCGTAATATTGTAGTCTTTCAACCCTTTCACAACTTCAGCTGTGTAACTTACAAAAATTCCCGCTAAAAAGTGGTTCTTTTAATTTTAGAAAATACATTAATAATCGCATTGGACTTTTCGTACTGATCGTACTATAAGTGACCACCAGCCTATAATGTTCTAATCACACTATAGACTGGGATTACATGTGACGTCATTGCCAGGCAATTGGTCTCTATTGTTCCTTGCCCGGAAATATGCCCACGCAGTCAGGGACCGTGCTTTTAAAACGACCGCCTGATCACAATAAGGCCATTGAACTGTGTAGTGGCCATACGTACTCGTTGAACTATAACGGTAGCACGTTCCCTTACCGACTCATTATTAATGTGTGGAAAGGGGTCAGGGACGGTATTCTGATCATTCTAATCCTTTCTTTTGAGGTCGAATAGATAAAAGAAAGGCCTTGAACACAGGTGCCGGGTTGTAGATAATATTTAATCATCAAAGCTGCTGGCATAAGAAATTTCGAGGATGCAGCGCTTATTATTTCTTGTAAACACAATCTAATGTGGTACTCACTACATGTAGAAGGCCGGGCGGGTCTGCAAATTAGTGCATGAAGCTAGTAAAGATATAGCTTCATGTTTAGTTTAATCAATTAAAATACTATGGCAGGATATAAAAAAAATCGCGAGGCATTCTTTCTTGTTATGGACGACAAGTATTAATTTTTATATTATTATGACAAAATCCAGTCCCTTCTCAATTGAATATGCTCCGAGATTAGACTTTCCTTTCCAAAAAATAAATTATATGGCCTAGAGGACATGATATAGGCCTAATCTAAACTCATATTCTGTATCCAGAAACCTTCACAGTCCGAGCGGCGTTTGCACTCGCATCGCATTAAACTAGACAAATTTCGCTAAACTGAGGCCTGCTTCAATTGCCAACCTTTATCGAGGGGCGAGTATGAGGTTTCATAGTCATCTATTACCTATACCATTTTTCACCCCGATGTGGCAGTGATGTCAACGCGTTGTGAACAGCTGTTTCGCTCTCGCATCTATGTGGTATCTTTAAACGCGTGCGTATGTACACCAGCGCCATCGAACTGCAGCGAGTGATGCTGCACCTAATAAAATTCGTATAATGGCCCCAGCATACTGTCCTGCCGCTTGCCGCTGCGGCAGGCGGCAGAGCGTTTCAACCAATGACAAGCCTTGATTGTGTCCGATTGTCTGCAATGCGCGTGCGCCACGCCGCTCATTACAAGCGGCAGGGTAGTATGAAACCAGCTTTATACTGACATGACCCCGGATGTGACGTCACTGTCACATCAGGGTGAAATGGTATTGAACAACGCAAACCAGCCAAATTTGTCATAAGTTTGAACAGCCATTAGAAAAAACCGTGAATATAGTGTCAGAAAGTCTTACACATCTTAGTATAACCTTGTCGTTAGTGTGATACTGAATGCAGCGCCATATTTGGAATATATTCGTACACGGTGTGGGCAAATAGTTGGTCAAATCTAGGCTAAGTAGGCCTAAATCATGAAAATCGCTTAATCTGAATAATACCAACCAGTAACGGACATTGAGACAACGCTACTTGAGAAGTTTGAGGTAAGTAAAGCTTTTCCTTGTTATAAAAAACAAGGAAAAGGCAGTCATTATCACAACGCGATATTTAAAAAAAGTACATTTTGAGAGGGCCTACGCTGGTTCTTTTGATTCTAGTTTAAAATCTGTTCATCACATGCAGTCCGATTTGGTATCTATGGTTTCATCAAAGTCTTGAGAACTAATTTGGATGGTATGTTGGTTAACAAAAACGATACTGTTAAAAATTATTTATGCAAGCGACGTATCTATTGTGTAAAATGCATTGAAAATTGTCGGCTAAAGAGGGCATAAATTAAAATCGCGAAGAGTAATAGCAACAATAACTATCTACATTCCAAGCGGAAACGCTTTTCAAAAGCATACCACCTTTTTCGGGCAATCGCTGAAACCGAAATATGAAATTCCAGGCCATCTGTAAAAAAGTGCGTGAGCAGAAATGACCATGAACTTGGGTCACCGAAACAAGTGTTTATATTGGTGTCAGGCCTTTTATAGTGATACAACAATTAGCCCCCAATTATGGCTTTCATTTGAACCGTTATTTGTTAAACTACGATTTATACTTTTTGAGAAATCAATGAATGTATCAAAAAACTTTTCGAAAGTCGATTTAAAATGGCCTAATCCGTTAACTCACTTTTGGCCATTTTGAGATTTTGGTACCAAAATAATCTGTTATACCCACAGATTCTTAAAATCATAAGCCTTAACTCAATTCAACTTCCTATTGCATGTATAGCACAATAATACTTGGTCACATCTCAATGCAAAATATTATTTTTACTAATTTTTCTCAAAAAGGCACTTTTTGAGTTAAGACCTTCTGGTTGTCAACCCTCGATGTATGATACTGTTTTCTTACCTCTAAGTATAACTTTTAAAAGTTTAAAATACGTTGCCATCTCAATTGTTTTTAAAATTCTAGCAGGAGTTTTACAAGAGATGATCATGATGATGAATGTTTTAAACGTCAAGTTCCGCACTTCTACCGATTGAATGTAAACCTCTAAACGAAGGAAAATCTTTAACTCACCCAAGGTTTAATTCTTCTTTTTGACATGCTCCAGTATAGCAAGTAGACCACATCCAACATGTGTCCTCAGCTACGAAACCCCACCGCCTATCACAACTGCATATTATCAGAAATACAAAATGGTGATAACGGTTTATAACCATCTCTTATTCGTCAGTATAGGGAAATCACAAGAAATATATATATAGATATATATAACAAGTTTACTTTACAAGTGACTAACTTTGGAATTTAGAGTGCTCAAACCCATTACAGGTGAGCTATAGAAACAAATTCAAAGTATAGACCTCTGGCAAGGCAACCGTTACTTAAAGTTTCACGGAATACCCTCACTTACGATCATTGGGTAAACCGATCATCAGACGGATAGTTTGTCATGATTTCAAATTTACAGAAATGTTTATACGAGTATATACATTCTGTGGTGTCAAAATCATGACGAACCAAGCCAACCAGAACAGTCTCTACTCCAAAAAGTAGTCGAGAGACCTCAACCACTAAAAATAGTAGGGGCGTATGATAACAAGTTTACTTTACAAGTGACTAACTTTGGAATTTAGAGTGCTCAAACCCATTACAGGTGAGCTATAGAAACAAATTCAAAGTATAGACCTCTGGCAAGGCAACCGTTACTTAAAGTTTCACGGAATACCCTCACTTACGATCATTGGGTAAACCGATCATCAGACGGATAGTTTGTCATGATTTCAAATTTACAGAAATGTTTATACGAGTATATACATTCTGTGGTGTCAAAATCATGACGAACCAATCCAACCAGAACAGTCTCTACTCCAAAAGTAGTCGAGAGTGCTCAACCACTAAAAATAGTGGGGGCGTATTATAACAAGTTTACTTTACAAGTGACTAACTTTGGAATTTAGAGTGCTCAAACCCATTACAGGTGAGCTATAGATATATATAGATAATGTGTTCTAAGAACAAGGAATTAACATTTATTACCTGTGTCTGGCGTTGTTTTGTCCTTCTGTACCATTGCAGTTGAAAAATATTTCATTGAGTGTGCCGAAGGCATTGACAGGATTGCAGTCAAAATTTGGAACCTTTTTCTGATATAAAAAAGCAAATAATAAATTGTGATTTGTAAAGGTCGTATAGACAGAAGAAGAAGAAAAGGGGAGAAAGAAAAGAAGGAACAGAAGAACAAGAACAAGAACAAGAACAACAAGAAGAAGAAGAACAAGAACAAGAAGAACGCGCCCTGAATCGAGACTCGACTTTTCAAAAATGAAATGACTCAATTCATATTCTCAAATTTTCCCATAGAGAATATTATGACTGCTAGAAATGACTTGACTCGTTTCAACTCTGCTGGGTTCAGTGACCATAATTAAACCCCGGGAATGTGTTTAAGCAATATGGCCATCTTTTCCATTGACCTACCTTCTGACCTTCTCCTCCTTGCCGAGGCTGTCCCACCTGTCTAGTTTCTTCACAACAAATATAATGGTATTGCAAGGATCTTCCAATTGAATACACTGAATTCCTACATTCTGTACTAGGCGTTGTCGGTTCTATAGGCAATTTCTGTGGCTGTCTGATAAGTCGATGCTCTCTAGCCGCTACATTTGTTGGTGAACCCACGAGTAAAAACACACTTGAAAGTAATAATGAAGACACACTAATTGACCAACTTATAAAATCAGTTTTTAAAATCATTTTGAAGATATTATAATGATTTAAACAAATTGAAGAAATTATATATGCCACTACTTGAGTGAAGAATGAAGTTGTGTGTGTTTTAACTTCAACAGGAAGGGGCTAGGGTTTTACTTCGCTATAGAGTGCCTTAATTTGTTCAAATGCTACTGCTGTTTGCAGCATGCTACAGGAATAGTTCAGTCATCGAATTATGAACAGCGTTCGAAAAAACCTGGTTACCCACCGAATTTGAAACGAGCGACCTTCATATGTTTGAAATTCTACTTTCGTCATGATAATATACTTCAAATATGTAGAAGAATTTGTATTCAAGGTATTCAAAAAAGTAGTAAGGTTTTACTTCAGTGTAACAGTAGGACTATAGTACAATTTTACTTTGACAAGACGTTGGAAAAAGAGTTTTGAATGCATCATTTGTTATTGCAATACTTAAGTTTGTTCTGGTAACTTGCTGCAATTATGTTATTAGGAGGGAAGGGGTGAATTATAGTCAATTTGGCAGTAGTATTTCCTTCATATCATATCATTAAGCAGCTGTATGATGAGTGTGCATCCTCACAGGTCCCTGACAGTAAATTTCGATGATGCCTGCCGTCTTTCCCCAACTCGATGAAACAAGCGATTCCCGCTGTTGTTTTGGTTCCACGCCGCGCCAGCACCCCCGGTACTAGCATGGAGGCTGGCGACCGTCGATCGACGGTCGCCAACACCCCCGAACGCGCCCAGCACCATGACTACGCGATCAGCATCGCGTACAGTACGCGTGTCCGGCTGTCAATCATCCGGGGTCAATCACCTCGAGCTTAACAACGATATCTGAATAGACTATTGCCAAGTCTTACGTGTTGGTCGTGTAAATTTAGGTTAATTCTCAAGATTTGGGAGCACGTGTGGCCGAGTGGATAAGGCGCCCGACTCATAATCCATAGGTTGCGAGTTCGAGCCCCGCTCGTGCCAACGTGTTGTGTCCTTGGGCAAGGCACTTTATCCTCATTGCCTACTGGGGGATGGGATTGGGGTTGTGTTGGATTGGATGTTTGTATAGTTGTTTGTTTTAATGTTGCAATATTGGCGCTGATTAAGCTGCTGCCTGCAAATTGCATTGTGTCTGTTTAGGTGTGTTTAATGTACAATTCTAACAATTTGACCTGCGGGTCACCATTAGAGTTTGAAATAAAACCTTCCTAAAAAATGATTGAAAGAATATTTTGTTGTATTCTTCGCCGGGATCGCGAGATTGTTGGTCGATTTGATGTATTTAATAAATGATGGGCTAAATTAAATTAGCTGTTCAACATTTGTAAAAAAAATACTTTATAGACAGGCTTGGAAAGTCTAACCGTGGATGCAGCAAGATACAATTTTACGGGAAATTTTCTTGCTCGAACGCGGAGCACGGACGCGATACAGCGGGTAGAAATCGCGGTAGTATTCCAGGATACGCAATGGCAGGATAATGGCGGCTTATAAACCTATTATATTATTTGACTAGCTGTCATATCCCAACTTACCTTATCCCTAGTATCCTGAGACATTATTGCATGATCTACCACGGTAATGCGTCATAGTAAATGAATTATTACGATGTGTGTACGTAATATCATTATGCCCCATATTACGATTATATTACGAAACTTGAACCGAGTAACAGAGTTACACAATAATTGTCATAATCAAGCTACCCAAGACTGACGCTTTCACCTGTTTGGTAAACTTGCCTATAGGTCATTAAACAATAAATCGTAGTCATTTCAGGAGGATCTTATGCTGAATTTGGAAAAGGCAGGCGTTTCAATAGATAACAAAGCTGACAGGTACAAATATTGTCAACAAGGCAATTGTCCTGATTGTCGACAAGCACGGATCAATAATTGTCGACAAAAAATAATCATTACAAAAATTAGAGAAATACTTAAGATATGCTTAACATCGACAATATTTGCCATTAAATAACTGCTTCGATCTTCTCTTTCATTCATAAGTGGTGCAGAACTGCAGATTATCTTTTCATTATAAATTCCAATATTCTGATAATGAATAATTGGGGTAAGCACGAGATCCTCGGTCATGTCGGTCTCTACTTGCTTCATTGTGTGTCAGTGTGTTGTTATGTTGGAGTCCTTGGAAGTGACGTAAAGCAAACTCCGGCCTCCCCCCTTCCCACACCCCAACGTAACATAGTACATTCATACCACTGGCGATACGTCTTTGGCGCATCTCGTTAGAGATAGGAATACATCAGTTTAGTGCCCACCAACACACCCCACCCTCCACACGCACCCCACACACACATGTTTGTGCTGGTGCTCTGCTTATCAAGGTAGATCAGAGCATGAGGCTAGCTTCATGATCAGAGGGGTCGGATGAGGGCATGACATTGCAGTGATTGCAAAAAAATACTTACATAAATAAAGCTGACATACCAGATGAATTGTATGGGCTCTATCAAGGAGATCCCAAGGCTTGATATCAGGCGTGTCAATTCCGGCCGCCCCATATGCGTGATTTTTCTTGGGAGGGGGAGCTGCCCAAAACTCGTTTTGATATATCATTGGCCTTAACTGCAGAGCCACAAGACGTACCTTTAGAAATGTAATTGCGAATATTTGCTTCCTTGACTCATTTCCTATACGGACGTTTATAATATAAAGTCAAAACGTAGAATGCGTTTTTTAAGTTGCCACAACTTTAATCGTCTTTAATCGTTTTAATCGTCTTTAACACGGTTGTAGTACGTGATTTTTAATACCTATTCTGAAGGACCTGGTTCGTCCTAAGAACTACTTTAAATACGTTTTTCACGTTCTGTAAACGTTATTATAACGTCGCTAAATAACGTTTTTAAAACTTAAAAACCCTTTTCAGAATTTTCTCTTATCTGGGGTTAAGGTGCCTTATCCTGGGTTTAGATGCCTTATCTGAGGTTTACGACCCTTATCTAGAGTTAAGGCACCTTATGTGGCATGTTGTATGATTTTATCTATTGTAGATTATTACTTTTGTATTATACTGCTTATTGAATTTATTTGTAATTAGAATTTTGCTGTTGTTTTAAAAACCTCTGTTTTTTATAGCGCCTAGAGGCCGCCTTTGCATGCATTAGTGCGCTTTTAATAACGGTCTATTATTATTATTATTATTATTATTATTATGTGGGGTTTAGCTGCCTTATCCGGGGTGTATGTTCCTTATTTAGAGTTAAGGCGCATTATTTTGGGTTTGGACTGCTTTATCGGGGGTCTACGTCCCTTATCTGGGGTTTACGGTGCATTATCTGGGGTTTAGATGCCTTATCTGGGTTTAGACTGCGATATGCTAAGGTTAAGGCATCTTAGCCACAGGTAAGGAACGTAAACTCAGGATAAGGCCGTCTAAACCACAGATAAGGCGCCTTATCCCTAGATTTAACCCCCATATAAGGGACATGAACCCCAGATAAGGCGGAAATGACATACTTATGCTTCTCCTCTCATTCAAAAATCACATTTACGCTCTACCAAATGGGGGCCATCTTGGATTTCTGGGCAAAAATTATGTTATAACGTCAAATTAATGTCAGATTCGGATTTATTGGGGTCGACTTACCGGAAAAAGTGTCTTTGTACATGATTTTAGGTACTCTGGTCCAAACCTTTTTTTTCTTCAAGATGGCGCAGGCGGTCACCATCTTGGATTTCTGGGTGAAAATGATGCCGTAATGTCAAACTAATGTCAGAATCGGTATCCTTGTACTCGACATATCCGAAAAAGTGTCTTTGTGTATGATTATAGGTGCTCTGGTTCAAAACTTAACTTTTCAAAATGGTGGCGGCGGCCATTTTGGATTTTGGCCTCTAGCGAAAAATGCCGGGATTTTCGCGAGGGACATGGGGGCTATTTTTTTTCTAAATGGTCCATAGAAGTCGAATCAATCGTCCAACCTTACTAGCCAGAGAGTGGTCACCACATTGAAGTTTTTGACTTAACTATCATTTTCGGGTCATCCGAGGTCATCTGAGGTCATATTACTAAAAAACTGTTATATGGGCATCAAACTTGGTTGGTACAGTCAACAGCTAGAGTCAAATATTTGGAAGGTCATTTCAGGGTCATCCGAGGTCACCTAGGGGTCGCCTGAGGTCAAATTACTAAAAACAGTCGTATGGGCATGAAACTTGGTGGGTACAGTTAACATTTAGAGCCAAATTTTGGCAGGTCATTTCAGGGTCATCCGAGGTTATCCTAGGAGTCATCTGAGGTCAAATTACTGGAAACTGTTGTATGGGCATGAAGCTTGGTGGGTACAGTCAACGTTTAGAGTCACATTTTTAGAAGATCATTTCGGCGGCATCCGAGGTCACCCATAGCCCATCTGTTGTTATATTACTAAAAACTGTCGTATGTGCATGAAACTTGGTGGGTGCGGTTAACATTTAAATCCAACATTTCAGGGTCATCCGAGGTCACCCAGGGCTCATCTGAGGTCAAATTACTAAAAACTGTCGTATGGATATGAAATTTTGTGGGTACAGTAAACATTTAGAGCCAAATTTTTGGAAGGTCATTCATGGTCACCCAGGGGTCATCTGAGGTAATATTACTAAAAACTGTCGTATGGTCATGAAACTTGGTGGGTGCAGTGAACATTTAGAGCCAAATTTTGGCATGTCATTTCAGGGTCATCCGAGGTCATCCAGCGGTCATCTGAGGTCAAATTACTAAATGTGCTGTCGAATGGGCATGAAACTTGGTGGACACAGTCAACATTTAGAGCCAAATTTTTGGAAGGTCATTTCGGGGTCACCATGGGTTGTTGCAGGTTCATTTACTTCTACCAAATGTAATCGCGAAAGCAGGCGGTCGCGAAAGCAGGCGAGACTCGTGGTTTGAAAGCCGCCTTGTTTTGGCACTGATTGCAACAGGGAAATTTAACAACTGGACGCTATTAGAATGTGTAGAAAACCCCTGATTATGTATCTCTATAATATGGGTGTTACAATAACGAGGTAAGCTTAAAATACTAGGAACACTATTAAGCCCACTAGGTCACATGAGGCAGGGTAACAAAATTAAGGGGACAGAATTGACAAAATCACCAATCTGGGCATTTGGATTCTTTGGGTTACTAGAATTAATTTCTGATCAGGCTCCAAAATAATGGACCTTTGGAAGCCATTTCAAACAGGGATCAAAAACTATTATGACAAAAACTACCCCAATTCATTCCTCAGGTCATAAGGATTCGGAAAAAGCATAGTTTGACCAAAAGCGTTAAAGGTCATGTTTTGACCTCTACAGGTGTAAAATGTGAAAAAATACTCCGATTTTAATTCCAAAAACAATTCAAATAAAAATAGGTTTCGGATGTTTGTAAGATTACATGGGAAATTAGGTCAAAGACCATTAACTCCTATTGATGCCTACTGACCATTACATATTTTGCGATGTACGCTCAGAATTAATAGCTTATTAAACCATGTTGATCAAAATCGGAACATGTTTGAAATTTTGACCTCTATAGAGACCTCTATTTGACATTTGACCTTTTCACCTTTAACGGTGCATGACAGCTAGGTCAAGCTTTACTTTTCCTGAATCCTTATGACCTGAGAAAAACATCGGTGTAGTTTTTATTACATTCTAAGTACTTTTATTTTTATGTATCTGAATGACCTTTGACCTCTCTGTTCAATGGTTTCCTGAAGTTTGATCATTTTGGAGCCTATTCAAAATTGATTACTACGATATTAGGAAGCCACCATGCCCAATTTGGTGCTTTTGTCAACTCTATCCCCATTTTGATGAAATCAGCCGTTACCCTGCTTGACTATCAGGAACGGAACGAAAAATATAGTTTTAACAATAATTTTCAAAGCAGAGGAATATTAATATTTTACACCCTTTGAAATTTATTTGATTGGCTGAAACCTTGATGACTTTTAAAGCTTTTCTAAAGTAAATAAAAAAAGAAAGGAAATCCAAAAAAAAAAAAGATGTAACAAGCGAAAAGAAAGCAATACATTTCAAAAAGCCCCCACCACTGCTCTCTTATTTTGGTTTCGGTAGGGATATGCCGCTGCGAATATTAATGTGAATCTATGTGGCTATATCAATTGGAAAAAAGACCCAATGATGTCCCAAAAGTCCAAATTTCGACAAAATTTAACAAATAATGTCAGAGTTTGTACAGCCTTTCCCGAAATCTTTGACAGATTTCGAGACTGTTGGTTACCGTAAGGCAAAATGGGGTTATTGATATACGAAATGGCTGAAATGTGACATATGAGTGTGCATCCCGTATTGTCATTTGCACTGAGTACCCGTACTTAAAATAAGTATCAACTTAAAATATTATCGGGTTATTCCAGTTAAAATGAAAGACAGTACCCGTACTTAAAATAAGTATCAACTTAAAATATTATCGGGTTATTCCAGTTAAAATGGAAGACATGTCTTATGGATTCATCCATTCAGGTAACCCCATTTGAAATTCACACTCCCTGTGTGGAAGATGAAAGTCATGTCTTCGATAGGATGTGTATGGATTTCAACTGGAACAGTTAATTTCGTAACTAAAAGTGTATATTGCTTTACGTCGGTGACTTCTAATTGAGTAATAAGCATTACGTTTGTGGACTATGGTTGTGTGCCAATAAAAGTTCCACTAGTTTATATTTTTGAAGTTGTGATAATTTGTAATACTTTTAAAAGAACCAACAGAAAGGTTATTATTTGCATGGTATATTTGATAGGGCCTACATAAAAACGTTGATTGGATTATTAACGATTGAAACAAATAGATTAAATAAAAATAAAAACACTTAGTTCCTGTTGGAGTGGGTTTTGTTTTTAAACTTTCTTATGATTTAAAATATTTATAATATCAAGTGAGCAAAGGAATTGCAAATACACGCAATATTTATTTTATAGATCCCTTTACCAATGATACACAGAAATATTTATTATTCAGCGTTTCTTTTTGTCCCCTGAATCAAACATATTTGAACACAATAAATTTGAACTACAAAATCTTTCAAAATTAACATACATCAAATAATGCTCCATGTTGTACTTGGTGATTAGCAAACAAAATACGAATTTGTGGTATTAAAATTACGTCTGGTAACTTCATGAGCTTTGAGACATTCTGTTTAGCCATCAATGTAATGTATGTAATGTAAAGTACACGCAATATTTATTTTATAGATCCCTTTACCAATGATACACAGAAATATTTATTATTCAGGTCAAACAATGTTACGTCTCAAAGCTTGTGAAGAATTAAAAAGTAATTAGCGAATGCTTTTCTTTTTGTCCCCTGAATCAAACATTTTTGAACACAAATACATTTGAACTACAAAATCTTTCAAAATTAACATACATCAAAATGCTCCATTAATCAAAGAGTTAAAAAATACTTATAATGATGCCCAAACTATACTAAATAGCTCCTATATATTGATAAGATTAGTCACACTGTCTACAACTGAACACAATATCCCAGCAAACACAAAAACGTTTTAAAAACGTTTTAAAGAAGTTATATTTTGGCTTTTGGTTTAGGTAAATACGTTTTAATAACATTAAAATGTCGGGTTATATAAAGGTCATGATAACGTTTTAAAACGTTTTATATGAAAACACACTACAACAATATTCTTTAAATGTTTTCAAAAAATGTTATTGTAAACTATTTTTGCAAACATTTTTGCCAAATATTGTGTTAATACTTAAATAACATTATGTTAAAATATTTGAACTCAGCAAACACAAAAATGTTCTTAAAATGTTTTTTTTTTTCAAAACCTTTTAAGAACATTTAAATCTCGGGTTATATAAAGGTCATGAAAACGTTTTTACAACGTTATGGAAAATATTTTGGGCAAACATTTTTCGCAAAATATTTTTTCAACCCCTAAATAACATTCTGCTCAGAATGTTATGTGTCAAGTTTTCAAGAATGTTTTTGGAATGTTATTAAAACGTTTTTATACCCTTTATATAACCCGACATTTAAACGATTTCTGTAAAACATTTTTGTTTGCTGAGCAGTAGATTATCAAAAAATGTTTTTTAAGGTTATGAAAACGTTTTATACTCTTAAAATACCCGTTATATAACCCGACATTTAAGCGTTTTCTGACAACCTTTTATAACCTTTTGCGAATTATTGTCGAAAACGTTTTGTGTTTGCTGGGATATTAGTCTTATATTTACAAGGTGAGACACACTGTGTACAATTCTACACCACACATGTTTGAAGCATTTGATCAAAAACAGTGTTCCATGTGTTCTACAGATCTTACACTATCCCCCTGACTAGAATTTAGCTTGTCCACAATGTTATTTCATATAATATTAAAAAGGGAAAGTACCAGTCTTTTGACAACGTGCTGTAGTGGGTGATGCCCTCTTAGATTGTGAAAATTGACATTCAGCTAGGCGAGGGCGCTCTGCACTGGAGGATATCACATGAATGCACTATTGTGCACATGGTGTTTCTTTGCAGTAATAGGCTTCCCTGGCATACAGGGAGCAATATAAGTTCACGTGTACAATTGTACACAGTATGTACGAAGGGGTTAAATCAAATAATGCTCCATGTTGTACATGTTGCACTTGGTGATTAGCAAACAAAATACGAATTTGTGGTATTAAAATTACACCTGATAACTCCATGAGCTTTGAGATATTCTGTTTAGCCATTAATGTAATGTATGTAAGGCCGAGTAAAAAAAATACATGTTTCTCGTCCGCGCCCTCCTCCTTTTTTGAAGATTTTTCAAATTTCTTTTATTTTGTAAACTTTCAGTTGTAACTTGTTGAAAAAGATGTTTCAGAAGTTGAAACTTATTTTACGGCTTTGTAAATGCATATAATACATCATTTCAGAAGAGTTTTGTGATCACTAAAGGGGTCTACCTCTCAAAACAATAAAATAAAAAGGGCCTCCTCCTTTTTCTCATATATCAATCTGTATGTCGAATACCCAAAATACAGGTATTTAGCGTTGTTTTCCAATAAAAAATAGAAAATAAAAAGCCCCTCGTCCTCCTAATTTTGAAAAACCCGGGCGAGAAACATATTTTTATTTTTACTTGGCCTAATGTAAAGTAATCTGTGCTTATTAATTGATATAATGAAGAGTACAGATGCAAAAACCGATATATTCATTTTCTTAATTTACGATACTGGCAAATATAACTGGTCAAATATGAAGAAAATGTAAGAAGGCAATAGTGTAAAAAACTTTTTAATAGAATTTTTAAAGTTGTCGTCAATTTGACGCTAGCATTATAGGACATATGTTTGTGACCTTGCCTCAAAAAGTTTTTGAAAATGGCGTTTATCGGCTTTTGCATCTGAACTTATTGTTATTCTTATTATTGTTATTGTTATTGTTATTGTTATTGTTATTGTTATTGTTATTGTTATTCTTATTCTTATTCTTATTCTTATTCTTATTCTTATTCTTATTCTTATTCTTATTCTTATTCCGTACTACCATAAAAACTTGATAGTTAGCATGTGCGTAAAGGGTCTTGAACAAGTAAACATGTAGTGACTAATGGTATATGGTCGTCTGCTTAGGAACTGGTGTTAGTTCGCAATGCGCCCAGTGTAGCACCAGGGTCCTCCACTATCGTTATCCGGGTTGCGCCAGTAGTTGCGGTCTCATAGTCCTGTAAATGGGTAGTTCTGTGGGGTTCTGTTATGCTCATTTGGTGTTTGTTCAGTCCACTTCTGACACCGGGCGGTACTTTGCCGGGTTCTATCATAGTCAGTCCAATACATGTACATTGCCACGGTCCCATTCTACTCCTACTGCCATATTACTCCCTGCCCTCTCCTCTCCTTCTCCTTCTGCCATATTACTCCCTGCCCGCTCCTCTCCTGCTCCTCCTGCTCCTTCTGCCATATTACTCCCTGCCCGCGTCTCTCCTGCTCCTCCTGCTCCTTCTGCCATATTACTCCCTGTCCGCGTCTCTCCTGCTGCTCCTGCTCCTTCTGCCATATTACTCCCTGCCCGCGTCTCTCCTGCTCCTCCTGCTCCTTCTGCCATATTACTCCCTGCCCGCGTCTCTCCTGCTCCTCCTGCTCCTTCTGCCATATTACTCCCTGCCCGCTCCTCTCCTGCTCCTTCTGGAATATTACTCCCTGCCCGCTCCTCTCCTGCTCCTCCTGCTCCTTCTGCCATATTACTCCCTGCCCGCTCCTCTCCTGCTCCTTCTGGAATATTACTCCCTGCCCGCTCCTCTCCTGCTCATCCTGCTCCTTCTGGCATATTACTCCCTGCCCGCGTCTCTCCTGCTCCTCCTGCTCCTTCTGCCATATTACTCCCTGCCCGCGTCTCTCCTGCTGCTCCTGCTCCTTCTGCCATATTACTCCCTGCCCGCGTCTCTCCTGCTGCTCCTGCTCCTTCTGCCATATTACTCCCTGCCCGCGTCTCTCCTGCTCCTCCTGCTCCTTCTGCCATATTACTCCCTGCCCGCGTCTCTCCTGCTCCTCCTGCTCCTTCTGCCATATTACTCCCTGCCCGCGTCTCTCCTGCTGCTCCTGCTCCTTCTGCCATATTACTCCCTGCCCGCGTCTCTCCTGCTCCTCCTGCTCCTTCTGCCATATTACTCCCTGCCCGCGTCTCTCCTGCTCCTCCTGCTCCTTCTGCCATATTACTCCCTGCCCGCTCCTCTCCTGCTCCTCCTGCTCCTTCTGCCATATTACTCCCTGCCCGCTCCTCTCCTGCTCCTTCTGGAATATTACTCCCTGCCCGCTCCTCTCCTGCTCCTCCTGCTCCTTCTGCCATATTACTCCCTGCCCTCTCCTCTCCTTCTCCTTCTGCCATATTACTCCCTGCCCGCGTCTCTCCTGCTCCTCCTGCTCCTTCTGCCATATTACTCCCTGCCCGCTCCTCTCCTGCTCCTCCTGCTCCTTCTGCCATATTACTCCCTGCCCGCTCCTCTCCTGCTCCTTCTGGAATATTACTCCCTGCCCGCTCCTCTCCTGCTCCTCCTGCTCCTTCTGCCATATTACTCCCTGCCCGCTCCTCTCCTGCTCCTTCTGGAATATTACTCCCTGCCCGCTCCTCTCCTTCTCCTTCTGCCATATTACTCCCTGCCCGCTCCTCTCCTTCTGTTTCTGGAATGCTGTTAAAATAAGAAATAATAAAACTTTTAATGCTAATTTATTGCACATTACCTTTTTTAAATAGCCGAGTGAGAGGGTTTTCAATGAAATTTTTTTTGTGTATAAAAGAATAATATATGAATATTTACTGAACATCATATAATAACGATTCGTGATACCCAATTGTGGCACATTTGATGTCGTTTAAGAAGCAGAGAATTTTATTTCAATTTTATATACGCCAAAATATTTATAAATTGAGTAGGAATAAGGATAGAAAAAACGTTGAAAATTTTATGTAAAAATTACATTAGACCCCGCCAAAGATTACTGTTTCGTTTTTATGGTAATCTAATCTTTTATTTCCTGGAAAAAAAATGAGGTCTAATGTGAAGTTTTTATATAAATGATAAAAACATCGAACGTGTATACAAGAAAAAGGTAGGCTCCACTCACAGCGGCCTTCGCCATACATAAATTCGCCCAAATATGAATTTAAAAAAAAAATTGAATTTCAGATTTTTTCGAGGTGGGCCTCGAACCCACACCGAATCTAATACAGAATCTCCAAGTCCAGCGCGCTAATCCATTGGACCACATGAGATGTTTGTAGCCAGATCGAATTTTAAACATAATAGCTATAGGCAACTCCAAAATATCTCGGGTATAGAATAGAAATACAACAATACGTAATATCGATTTTGACTGCATCGTATTTATTCCGTGCAATGTATAGGGAGTCTGCCATTTTCTTGTAGGCCTGTAGTCCCCGGGATATAGACGTTGCCCCCCCCCCCCCACTTTGTTCAATGTTTTCGCATAGAACCCCCAAGATGTTTTCAGAAAATAGAAAATTAGATTAGCATAAAAACGATACAGTAATCTTTATCGGGGATCTATGTAAAAATTACATAGATTTTTCATCATTTTTGGGCGATTATTTCCACTAAATTCAAAAAATATTTTGACGTATATAAAATTGAAATAAAATTCTCCCCCTTCTAAACAACACCAACTGTACCACAATTGGGGTCACGAATCGTTCTACATATTGTTCAGTTAATATTCATATATTACTTTATACATGGAATGCTTCAGTTTTTACACACAAAATATTTCAGCGGAAACCCGCCCACTCGGCTATTTTATAAAGATAATCAGTTGACCTGGTAACGGTCATATTCTAACGTGCACTGCGACAGCGAATACCAAAAAAAGTGTGATAAAGGTGGAATGAAAGACAAAGTTAAGCATCACTGCCGGAATTTGCGCTTCCCGGCATGTTCTAATATCGACAGCAGTCAAGTTAGCTCAATCGATAAGGCGTTCGACTATGGTGCGAGAGGTTGCGGGTTCGAACCCCGGCGGTGCCTACACACTTAAAAATAGGTAGTCAAAATTTTGACTAATTTAGGGGGTCAATTTGAAATAACCCGAATGAAGTCAAATTTGTGATGCGATCAAGCAAAATCAGTCGGAACTCGGAAATATTGATTTTGAGATTTAGCCAAACAAAGGAAATATTTTCTTTTGTTTCCTCTTGTTTTGGAAACTCCTTAATTGCTCATATCGCTGGAACTGGTTGTTCAATTTCAATGGGGTTTTCTGGAAAATCCAGGTTTGTGAATCTTTTTAATATCCTATAAAAAACTGAAAATTTATTATTGCCGAGTTCCGACTGATTTTGCTTGATCGCATCACATTTGACCACCATAGGGGTCATTTTCAGTTGTTGACAACATATTAAATTGACCCCTAAAAGGGTCATATTTAAATGACCCCCAATATAGTCATTTTTTGACCCACGTTCCGGGGTCATTTTCAAACCGGGACCCCCAAATGTAGTCATTTCAACTCTAATTATGACCCCGGATATAGTCATTTTTTGACAATAACAGGGTTATTTTTCAAATGACTCTGTTAGGGGTCAAATCATTTTTTGACCCTAAATGTAGTCATTTTAAACTACAATTTGGGTCAAATCATTTGACTTCATCTCCGGGTCAAAAATGACTTTAATGGGTTTGGTGCATAGTTGACCCTGCCATGGGGTCAAAAATGACTACTTTAGGCCTCGTATCCATAGGCTGTTCCCTTGTGGCGTGTGCCCTTGTTCCGTGTTTACTTTTCCCATGTGACCTGCCACACAGACAACCTATGGATACGGCCACTAAGCAAAACAAAGGTTCGTTGTCTGTGTGGCAGGTCACATGGGAAAAAGTAAACACGGAACAAGGGCACACGCCACAAGGGAACAGCCTATGGATACGAGGCCTAAGGGTCTTTTTTGACTACCTATAAAAGCTAAAATTTTATAGCAAAGAAATATTAATCTATTTTGTACGGAATGTTACAATATGACTTTAAAAGACCTGCACAGTTGAAATGTAGGAATAACAAACCCAATATATTTGAAATTTTAAAGATAAAACATCATATGGAGAAGTTCCGGATATTAGCTCTGCGACATGTCATGCATGTCGCTGCCACGGCAAATACACCAGGCACAAAAAGAAACTCGTCATTTATATTCATCCTTGCTGTTCAATAACTTGATAATTTTGGATTATTCTGAAATATACATTTTATTAATTGGACTTTGCTTTCTCATTTGACACCCTGTTCGTGAAAAACGAACAAGAATTGACCAAGATATGCGCCTCCAAAGCCTCAAACCCCAAAATCCAAAGTTGCATTTTCAACGATTTTCAATGGGAACGCATCGTTGTATTGCACACAAGCACCACGGGCCAATCAATAAAGCACACAGTGTGACAGGCACAATTGAATCGTTAAAATTGCAACTTTTCATTTTGGGGTTTGAGAGTTTGGAGGCGCATATCTTGGTCAATTCTTGCACAATGTTCACGAACAGGGTGTCAAATGAGAAAGAAAAGTCCAATTAACAAAATGTATATTTCAGAATAATCCAAAATTATCAAGTTATTGAACAGCAAGGATGACTATAACTGACGAGTTTCTTTTTGTGCCTGGTGTATGTGAATAAGCCAAATCGGCATTGGAAATTTGCAAAGGGATTGTAGGACAGTTTTTTGCAGTTTTGGGACACTTTGTCCTTTGACCTTTCAGAAAATTCAGAAATATTGGGTTTTTGTACGTACAAAATATAATCTAAAATGTTTTACAATAATTAAAACAAATATAAAAAATATTAGTATTTTATAAATTAATTATTTAGTATTTTTAATTATGAACATTACGACAATAATAAGAAAATTAATAATAATTACGTCAATTTTCCCGATATGTCAGAGGTCAAAGTGTCCCAAAACTGCTCTCAAAAACCGGAAGTTAGAATGGCGATTGGGCTTATTCCCTCCCCGCTATTTTATCTACTTTCATCTTGGGCTTGTGTTGAAAAAATCTACAGGTCCACGCCCGGAATTAGCCACTTAAAGTGTTTGAATCAAAATAAGTCTTACTTGAAAAAAAAATGAACAGCCTCCGTTTTCAATTTTAAAACTTATTATTTTACTCAAAATCCCGTCAGTGCCCACCTGAGTAGTCAAAAACAACCACACTATCTGTGCATGCTGTGCGAGCAAGCGTGAAGAAGGGTCAATTATTATTATAATAGCCCACACTCATGTGGTCAATCTTTTCTGACTAAAAGTGGGCAAAGTCCATTCAGCGCTTTCGTCATAAGCAGACGCTACGCCAAAATGGTATATTTTCTCTCATTATATGACATTTGTGACGTGTCATGTCAAAAGGAGACACTTTCGGGCAGGTTATCAATTTTGAGGTTTTTACGTATCTTAAAATTAAATATAGAGATATTTTGCTCCACAACGCCGTTTTCCCAATGAAATCGGACATTCCTAAGCGAAGATATTGAATTCGTAAGTTATGGTATTATAAAATTCGAAATTGAGATATCGGCCTTTAAAAATATTATTGACAATGTTGAGAGCAGATGACACTGCTCAGCCCAGCTTTCCAGAGAATGACCTTAATCTGAGGTAAATGTTGACAGTTGACTGAAAATATTACCCTCTTCATTATTTTTTGCTAAAACGTTGGCAAAATGAGACTTTAGTCTGGAGTATGTATAATGCTAATAAGAAAGACTGACCAATAAGGAAGAACAGGTGTCCCCCGGAAGATATCCTGTTTTTTATACCGAATGATTAATTTTAAGTCGACTGTGCAGGAGAGTTTTGTGACTTGCATTAAGGTGGTTCTGGACCCATTTTGGAAGTGCTCTATTTATGTTTTAAACATATTAATTGAGTAGGGCAGAGAACACTGATCCATATGCCTTTTGTTTGAAGCTAATCGGACATACGGTTTTCATAATACATACATTTTAAATGTCTTTGTATTGTATTGTTTTTATCAATAATCAATACAGTTAATGAGCTAATATGACTTGAAAGTGCTCATTAATATGTAATTTTTGTTAATATTTTGCTAAAATCCAATGCATAAATGTTCATAACATTTTTATTTAACAGAATATTGGTTTCAAACTTGGTCAAAGTGTTCCTAATGACTTCCAGATAATTTATGCATAATTAATGAGCTAGCCGCCCTAATTTGCATAATTAATTAGCATTTATGCAAATTAGCTCATTAATTATGCAAATATGCAAATGAGGGGCGGCTTCACTATATAATACATTAGAACATATTAGAAACACTTTGACCAAGTTTCAGGGCAAAAGTATGCAAAATAAAAGTACCATGAACATTTATGCATTGATTTTTAGCAAAATATTGGCAAAAGTTACATATTAATGAGCCTTTACAGTCATTTTAGCTCATTAACTATATTGATTATTGATAAAAACAATAAGATACAAAGAAAATATAATTTGATGTAGTATAGAAACCGTATGTCCGATTTGCTTCAAACAAAAGGCATATTGATCAGTGTACTTTACCCTACTCAATTAATCTGTTTAAAACATGCTCAAAGCATTTCCTTATTTCTAGAAAATGCATCCAATACCACCTTAAGTTGGTGTCTTGTAGTATCCAATTGACTATCAATGTGACAAGTGCCAAGTGGTAATGTAACAGTAGCTGCAGTTTATGATATACTGCAAGAAATGCAGCTGTGGCGTACCAGCCACGTGGTGGAAAATTTCATATAAACATATTTTTCAATGTCTATGGATAGGTCTTTAAATGTGTAGATCACATACATCTAATATTATTTTACAAGACCAAATGAGCTCTTTTCCATTAATCTGTCACCATATGGCTATACTGCATCAATTATGGGCCTTGAGATACTAGGTGTATGGATTTTAACTACAATAGCCCAATGCCAAAATTAAGGTAAGAAATGTAATGTTAGAAAACTGTCCTGGTATGGTAATTGTTATCATAGTTTGACAAATGCATTGTGTTTTAATGTCCTTACCTCTCTTTTCCAGCAAAAAGTCCAGCAATAAGTCCCGTACTGCTAGATATTTAGAATCTTCTGTATCCCGTAATACTTGATCATCTGTGTCTGAAAAAGAAAAATGCAAGAATAATAAAGTTAAGTTTTCATATATTGGTAACGGCATGTTGACTTGTTACAAATCAGAATCTCTAGCATTTGGGGAAACTTTCAAACTTTTTTTTTTAAAATGGCCACTCATCATGCTCATAGGCGGGCCATTATTTTTTTCGTCGGATGATCGATCAACAGATACTGTTAGAGGATCAGTTTTTGCGGTTAATGACTCCAGTTGCAATAATAGGGCATTACTTTAATACGGTTGGGATACGAATTTCATTATATACAGTGGTCGGTATCGAACTGGGTTTTTTTATATTTTTTTTGCTACGTTCATTTGAGATTATCTGGCTTATCCATCATATTTCTCCTCAATCCATTTACATACTCAATTTTACAATCTTGCATCAATTGCTTTGTTTTTGGTTATATTATGATTATGTTTATTACCTTTTATTATATTGTTCCTTCATTGTTTCAAAATCATATTGTATAATTCATATGTACCATCAATCATTTTTTACTCTTTGAATAAAACATCTTGGATATTGAATCTTATAAAATAGACATAATTGGATATAAATTTGCTTGAACCTATTTAGTATATCATACCTGCCATGTCTGCCTGGATATTACAGACAAACGCTAGCAACATCAAACCAAAGACCAGCTTCATTGTTGTCTCCTAAAAATATAAAAAGAATGATGAAATATTCATAAGATTTCATTAAGCTATTAAAAGATTAAAGTAAGGTATTTTAGTAAATTGGGTAAAACATCAGCCTAGATTTTGATTCGAAGTTTTACAGTACTATCAACTTTCAGATGGGAAATAATGGGTGTTTTCTGGTAGCCAAATGTAGTTTAAACATTCATTGCCTGCATCAACCAGGCTGTTTCGTTCAGTTAACGAAATTTACAGCTTTTTCCTTCGAAATTCGTGAAAATTGTATGAAAGAAATACACAAAACAACCAACTCCACGAACATTGTTCAAAAATATGACTCAAAAAAGTATAGATTATAATCTGTGGTAGAGGCCACGGAATCAAACAAAAAACATGCATTTTTGATGTTCCATGCATTGAATGACTCATTAACACCAAATACACTCCATTATACCAGTCTATTTAACATCATCCATTGTTGTTCTAGATAATCTCGATAACACTGCACGCTAAACAACAGATTTTAGATATAACTACATGTTCAAATACTAGAAATACTTCTAAATGTCACATGGCGCTATATTATACCATCAAAAAAGGATTAATATGGTACGTGGTACTTTGTGAAAGTCCTGGTTAGGTATTTTTCATAGGCTGAATGAGAATTGTAAATAAGTTGAGTTTTATTTTGAGTTATCATTTTCATTCACTTACTCGTATATTATATTTAATGAACCCTAATATACACTTATAGAAATGACTTGTTCGCCTTGTTGGCGCAATTCAAAAGGAGTAAGTTTGGACAACTCAAAAATAGTGTAAAAGTTGCCAAAACAAAATTCATTTTAGTTATCCGAACTTAAAAATGATGAAAAAGCTAAAAAGTTCCGTCAACTAATCAACTTTGTTGGCATTACTTAAAAGTTGATGTAAGTCGTTGCGTCAACTTTTTAAGTAATGCCAACTTCTGAATTCAAGTTCAGGGAACTTAGAAAAATAAAGCCGCGAACCAACTTAGTAACTGCGGGTGATCGGTCATTCCAGGCTTTTGCTCCAAGGGAATGGAATAAGCTGCCGATCACCCTGCGTGAATCAATTTATGTGCCAAGTTTTAAAGGGAAATTAAAAACCCACCTTTTCCCACGTTTTTAGTTTGTGTATGACACCACTGCCCACGCGCTTTTAAAATTTTGATGTGTATTTTATGTATAGGCTTTTTAATTGCCTATTTTAAATTTGTCTTAATTTTGTTTTTAATAACTATGCTGCTTATATTCTTGTGTTTTTAAAAATGTATTAATATGTATTATGCTTGTATTATGTATATGCGCTGTGATCGCTAGAAATGGCGCTTAATAAATGCCTTTGTAATAATAAAACAAGGTTCAAAGAACCAATTAGTTGAGTTATTGTAACTCAAAAAACAAGTTGATGTAACTCGTTCATATTAAGTTACTGGTACTTATTGTTTTGAGTTATTCCAATTTAGTACTTTGTTACTTAATTCACGTAATTGGATCATTTTCTGCACAATTAGCAGTATTCAAATATTTATTTTTGTAATCAGTGCAAAATCTCTAGAAAATTATGCTAACCTAGTTTTATTTTCTGAGTTGTAACAACTCAATGAAGTAAGTGCAAATGAGTGCGGCCAACATAATGATATCGAGTCAGCGTTACTCAAAATTGTACGCGTTGGTATTACTCGGAAAAGATGACGCAACGACTTACATCAACTTATTGAGTAATGCCAACGAACAATTTCTATGAGTGTAGGTACAGCAAAGCTTGCTTGCCCGTGATGAGCCCTTTCCGACAATCCCAAGTGCCCACACAAAGCGCTTTTTCAATTGATACTACATTTGCTACCAAAAGCTCGAAATTGACGACGATTGATATCAGTATTTGAAGTATGATACATTTTCAAAAGTTGGAAATCAAAACGATCATGTGGCTGGAATTTATACTAGGCACAGCAAAGTTCGCTTGCCCGTGATGAGCCCCTTTCGACTATCCCAAGTGCCCGTACAAAGAGCGGTCGGTTTTTCAATTGTAATTTCAATTTTCAATTTGAAAGGCATGGTTGGATGATGACAATTCTAGTCTCTATTATGGTGGTCAAGCTCCTAATCAGTGGACTTCGGGTATATATATAAATGCGCATATATAAATGCGCACGTGACATCTACAAGTCGCCATACCGTGTTCAACGATGTAAGGTACCCGGATGTGCACAAATTCCACACGCAAAAGTATAGGCGAAAATGACAGGTTACAAGGAAAATTGGCTTTGCAAAATAGTGGCATTGATTGCAAAGGGCAAAATAATTTGACCCGAAACATAAACTCTTTATTTGGATTTTCCATTACGGAAAAAAAAATTATGACTGAAAAGCTAGATATCGCTGATTTAAAAAGTTATATTTCATTATTTCCGTGCTAAATGGGCGTGGCAATTGGCCATATTGATGACGAAATGTGATTCTTACTGGCATTAAGGTCAGAACTGGGTGGCTGCCGATGATGTTATTTGATAATGTTTGCACGTAGGGAACTAAGGGGGCTGTCATTTTCTTCGGAAGGAAGGGGTCATGGATTTATTTATTTGGGAGTCAAGATAAGTATTCCCCCCCTAGTAGTGCCGCCAAATAACATAACTCTGACCCTAATTTTAACTCTAATTATAACGTAAATTGAGGAAACTATAACTTTAGCCCTTTTCGGCATAATGACCCTCTCAAACTAATAGGCTAGATGTCCCCGCCCGACCTCCTCAACTCTAACTTACTCATTCGCTCGCAAATGGACAAAAAAACAAATTCAAAATGTGTTTTTAAGCACCTTTTTTGTGTCCCCCATGCTAAATCGGTAATCTGTACACCCTTTGTTAACCTTTGACGTACAATTTAGAGTATAAACACGTAGATGACTGTACATGATCTAATCATCCCGGCTGGAAGATGTTGAGGAAGACTCGTATACTATACATCACGCTCATACGTTATATGACAATTTGACGTACAATCACGTATGGGATCCATGCTTTGAGGTTTATTCAGCTAGTAAGTTAGATCCGTCATACACATTATTGTCATGGTATTATATTGTAATTGTATACGTCAATTTTGTTCAGTTTGATTCAACCGGCTTATAAAGTTTTACTTTACACGGAAGGGGAAAGTTAGCAAAAAAACAATTAATTTATGACTGTAAAAGGGGGAGGGTGGTTTTGGGGGAAGGGGAGGGGGACAAATAATATTTATAAAATTATAAGTAAGGCGAGAAAGAGAGAAACCCTGTTCTACGGGCGAACGGACCTTTCAAGTAGGGTCGGTCGGTCGGTTGGTATTTAAAATTTTTTTTTTAAATAACCCAAAAAATCACAAAAATCTGTAAATAAATTTCAATTTGAGAAAATACAAAAAAAAAATGTCCTGAAATTTCTGAAATTTGGGGTCGGCATTCATTTGTACAGGAAAAATTTGTTTCCAAATTTGTTCAAAATAGAACAGGGTTTTCGTTTTTTGTCGAATAAATAAATAAATAAATAAATAAATAAATAAATAAATAAATAAATAAATAAATAAATAAATAAATAAATAAATAAATAAATAAATAAATAAAATAAATAAATAAACATTAGTTATGTTTGTACATGGGGGGGTGCTGTGCAATAATCATGATCCTTTGATATCCATGATTTATCCTTGCAAATTTATAGCATCGAACCTCCAGCCAATGTTCCTTGCCAGTGCTAGCCACGAAACAAGGTCACAACAATTTCAGTGATTGACAGTGATGTAATGCAAATATGGCGCTGGCCATCTGGTCACGTGCGCATTTATATATGCGCATTTATATATACAACCGAAGTCAACTGCTAACGTTGCTGATCACAAAATGACCAGAACTCCACTATTTTCTTTGTATCGCACGTAACAGTACTTTTAGCGAAGCATTGGGCTTCATCGAAATCCATACACCCTCTTTGGACGACATGACCTTAATCTTCCACACAACATGCAAAAGGAGTGTGAATTTCAAAAGGAGGTTACCTGAATGGGTGACTCCATTTGAAATCTACACCCCCGTGTGGGTGGTTAAGGTTATGTCTTCTACAGGGGGTGTATGAGTTTCAACTGGAATGGTCATTGTGTCACAACCCATCACCTAAAGCATAAACTTATTTCTAGTCATATTTAACTACCACAATCAATTTGTCAATGTAAATATTAATGCAAATTGATAAACTCTTACCTCTTGTGTTGCGTTTACTCGGAGCTAGTATGAAAGGCAGTGTCGATCAGTGGGCTTATGTGTTGCGTCTGTGTCCAGCCAACGCCAATCAGCTTGTGGTCCTAATTCTCAATTTTTTGAACATTTATAGACAGTCTGTTAAGTCATGTGAATTAAACCATATCAATGATGGACCAATGCAGAAAGCGATAGAGATAGCCTTGTTTCTTGCTAACCTTATAGCCAATCATGTACAATGGGTGTGGTTTAACGATTACCGATTTATGTAACTACCTTAACACACACCCACACACACCCCACACAAACATAGATTATAATATGTGAAGTTATGAGAAGTAATCCAGATCTATAAAACTGACCAATGCAGAAAGCGATAGAGATTGCTACATTTCGTCTCTTAGTAGATATTTTAACCAATCATGTACATTGGGCGTGGTTTACCTATTAAAGATTTATGTAACTACGTTAATGCAGCCCCACACCCCACACCCCCCCCCCCACACACACACACACACCCCAACATATATTTTAGAAGTAAACCATATCTATGACGAGCCAATGGAGATAGCGAGAGATCACCTTGATTGTTTGCAATAGTTAGACTTTTAGCCAATCATGTATATACAATGGGTATGGTAAAATCACTGATTCATTTCCTTTAAAAATGAAATTTAATATACATTGTGCCCCCCCCCCCAAAAAAAGAAAGCGACACTAGCCGGCGTACGATGAAGCTGTTGGTTAGATTTTCTTAAACATTGTTAAAGTTGCCTAAAAATTCAGTTTTTAGATCCTGTCAAGCATGTAACCTGCAATATTTTGACATGCACTAATAGAAAATAAATAAATTATTGTCTTACTTTATTAATTATAAATACTGTAAAACGACACATAACATTTTTACACAACTTCGATGTACGTATAGAACTCCAAAACAAATAGGTATTTTATACATAACCATGAATTATGTAAAAAAAAGCATAGCAGATAAGTAAAAAAATATGTGCGGGGTGCCTCGCACACCCCTCCCCCCTCTAAAAATGGCAAAGGTCCAAAAAGTCCCCTTTTTTTATACGAAAAGTAGAGGTTTTTAATGCCTTTTTGGTCCTAAAATGTCTAAATCCGCCCCCAGTCCAAAAAGGTCCACATTTTTAAAAAGGTCCACTTTTTCAAATTCAGCACCCCCCAAAATATATCCTGGCTACGGGCCTGAATGAGATGAACACAATATAAATTAGGCATCTTTTTTTGATATTTCAGTTGAAAAATGCGATTCTCTGGTTTTGGGTCTTGGTATCGAAATAAGGGGAATTACGATTGAGATGTTTTTACCACGTCCACCGTTACCACTTATTTCAACACAAATGCTTGATATTGGATAAAATATCACAATTTTTCGAAACATCTTTCACAATAATGATATAAGTAAAAATGTCAACGACCCCGGGCAACGACCCCGCCACGATACTTCATATGGGCTAATTGAAATGAACCAATTCTAGACAGTATATTAAATTCAAATGCTATTAAATAGTAAATAAGATTTAACAAATAAGATTTTGTTTTTGTTTGTTTGTTTTATTTCTTCTTTAACCTGGGACACTCAATCAGTTGAAAACACAATTAATCATCTGTTCTTCCTTGAGACCCAGGGATTTAACAAACCATTAATCATTATTATTGTTTTATTATGATTATATCAAGCTACCTGTGACAGATTTAGTTTCTTCAAAAATAAGGAATTACGGTATGCTAACCATCCGATTGTAAATTATTATAAACCAATAAGAGAAGTAAGAGATCTGAACCAATGCTAATTAAAATACAGATATCATTACATTTATTTATGTTTAACTGTTCTATTCTGGAAGGTCTAAACTTTTTTATACGCTCTCCCTTCTTGGGATTGAGCACTCTTTTTAAAAGGTAGTCTAACTATGAATACATGTTGCTATCTATGATAAACAGAAAACAGTTCTCTCAACAACAACAGTTATCTATTTATTTATTCGTTTATTATTTATTTATTTATTTATTTATTTATTTATTTATTTAGTTATTTAGTTATTTAGTTATTTAGTTATTTAGTTATTTATTTATTTAGTTAGTTAGTTAGTTAGTTAGTTAGTTAGTTAGTTAGTCAGTCAGTCAGTCAGTCAGTTAGTCAGTCAGTCAGTCAGTCAGTCAGTCAGTCAGTTAGTCAGTTAGTTAGTTAGTTAGTTAGTTAGTTAGTTAGTTAGTTAGTTAGTTACTTAGTTACTTAGTTAGTTAGTTACTTAGTTAGTTAGTTACTTAGTTAGTTAGTTAGTTAGTTGTTGACATATTTCTTTTTGTACAAATCCAATAAAAATGAAGATGTTAAACTCACATTTTAGTGACGTTTCACCACTACACTAGTGGTTTCATCAGACTGGCAACTCATCACATCTGACTGCTTCCTTTTATAGGCAACAGGAACCGCTATAGAGGGCGTGATGAGTTGGTCAAAGATGTTGTTGAGTGAGTAGGCCCCCTCGTCCTTGTTTAGAGTGTCTTTTCCTTTTCGGCGAATCCAGATGGCTTCTTTCAGCCATCTGGTGGTCTTGTCAGCTTCTCTATCGATGACTTTTGAGTCCTCCCAATTGATGGTATGGTTTGTCGAGGCAACGTGATCGGTGATCCCCTCCATCAAAAATTAGGTGTCGTCAGAACCCTACTTGACAGGAGTGAGGCGTTAGTCACTGAGGAAGTGGACAGACAGAAAGAGGAGTCCAATATCCGCGAAGCGTTATCTGGTTGCGGTTATCCAGATTGGTCAATTAAAAAAGTCAAACAAAATAGAGCCACTCCAAAAACAAAGTCTAACTCAAAGAATAACGATGACAGTGAAAAGTCGAAAGGCATGGTGGTAGTTCCTATATAGAGGGACTATCTGAGCGAGTTTCTAGAGTTTTCAAAAACATGGTTTTTCTACTGCTATGAAACCCCACCGTACCATCCGCAGTATGCTTGTTCACCCGAAGGACAAACTCCTCCCGCAACAAAAAGCAGAGGCGATCTATGAAATCCCCTGCGGGGACTGTGCTGGCACTTACATCGGAGAAACCGGCCGTCCTTTCGGTGTTCGCCTCAAAGAACACAAAAAGAGGTGGAGAAATTTGAAACTAAGCCCTACACACGAGCCAGCCGCAAGTCATCAATTACAGACATTCACAAGTCAGCTATCACCGATCACGTTGCCTCGACAAACCATACCATCAATTGGGAGGACTCAAAAGTCATCGATAGAGAAGCTGACAAGACCACCAGATGGCTGAAAGAAGCCATCTGGATTCGCCGAAAAGGAAAAGACACTCTAAACAAGGACGAGGGGGCCTACTCACTCAACAACATCTTTGACCAACTCATCACGCCCTCTATAGCGGTTCCTGTTGCCTATAAAAGGAAGCAGTCAGATGTGATGAGTTGCCAGTCTGATGAAACCACTAGTGTAGTGGTGAAATGTCACTAAAATGTGAGTTTAACATCTTCATTTTTATTGGATTTGTACAAAAAGAAATATGTCAACAGTGAAATCTAACAATCCAAATGAACTTGTTCAAAGAGTTAGTTAGTTAGTTAGTCAGTCAGTCAGTCAGTCAGTCAGTTAGTCAGTTAGTTAGTTAGTTAGTTAGTTAGTTAGTTAGTTAGTTAGTTAGTTAGTTAGTTAGTTAGTTACTTAGTTAGTTAGTTAGTTAGTTAGTTGTTAGTTAGTTAGTTAGTTAGTTAGTTAGTCAGTCAGTCAGTCAGTCAGTCAGTCAGTCAGTTAGTCAGTCAGTCAGTCAGTCAGTTAGTTAGTCAGTCAGTCAGTCAGTCAGTCAGTTAGTTAGTTAGTTAGTTAGTTAGTTAGTTAGTTAGTTAGTTAGTTAGTTAGTTAGTTAGTTAGTTAGTTAGTTAGTTAGTCAGTTAGTTACTTACTTACTTAGTTAGTTAGTTAGTTAGTTAGTTAGTTAGTTGGTTAGTTAGTTAGTTGGTTAGTTAGTTGGTTAGTTAGTTGGTTGGTTAGTTAGTTAGTTAGTTGGTTAGTTAGTTAGTTAGTTAGTTAGTTAGTTAGTTGGTTAGTTAGTTAGTTAGTTGGTTGCTTAGTTAGTTAGTTAGTTAGTTAGTTAGTTAGTTAGTTAGTTAGTCTGTATCATAATAATTGGTACCTACAAGCTTCATTAGATCATGGACAAGACTGCCGCTTCAAAATGCTACTCGGAGCTACCTTATTTATAAATGAATGTTGTAACAGGTCACAAAACTATAAATCCTGGGCATTTCGAGAGGATCCAATGTTGCATAATGAAGAAGTAAGTTTGTCAACAAACACCAAAAACTGATGGGGAACAAACATTTTGATACAGCCTGTATCAAAAAAGTACCTGCCGGTATATAATTTTTATATAATATCAGTGATACAATTTCAGTCTCAAAAAAATTACTATAGATCATTTTCTGGAACGTTAAATATTCACAATGTGTCAATGTGTATTAAAGTCCCATTCAGTGATCACAGCGAAAGTGTAAAAAATCAAAACTGTTTATAAATTGCTTAAAAGTGAAGGATACGTCATTCAAATTGTCATTTGGTATTTTTGAAATAAAACATTTGGCAAAAAACAAAGAAAACATCAGTATTGATAAAGTTGAATCCCCATTCAAATACATGTAGCTAATTTATATACTGCCAGTGTATAAATTACAGATTCATGTAAAATGTCTTATTTTGTTTTAAATACGCAGTTTTTTGGCAAAACCACTATATAGCAGGCTATGTTGGCACATCTATGACAATGACAAAGGTACCAAAATACTAAATCACTGAAGAGGCCATATACTCTATCCAGTAATCAGGAGAGCAACGTTTACACACTCTTTTTTGTGGTACCTGAGGGCACATCAGACATATCGATTTGCATTCTGAATATTATTTGATATCAGAAGGACATTCCTTCTGATATCAAATAATGTAGATTTTTTTTTATTTGAATTTTATTGTAAATTATTAAAAGTTGATATTTTTGATATTTAACAGTCCTGGAAGTAAATTGTACAAATCTAATGATATGTAGGTTACTTAAAAGTGTATGTAACTGGGAGGAAAAGCCGACCATCATATGACAATTTTGACCTTTCGTATTGCAGAAACCTATTATAACAAAATAACTGAAGCTAATTTTGGGAACATTGATTATAGTGAGACCAAAAATAGGTTGACCTATCGCGTACTTATAAGCAAAGTTGTATCCGCGGTGCAGGGATGGGACGCACTCTCTTCCTTCAAAAATGTCAATAAAAAGGCTTTTTTGTCAAATACGTTAAAAATCAGTCCTTTTATGCAGGAACATTCACAAAAGGGCCAATTTTTTGTTTTAAAAACCACTTTAAAATCAGCCCTTTTTTGAAGGAAAATTTCACAAAAGGGTTAACTTTTAGCCCCCTCACCCCTAATAAATCCTAGTTACGGGCCTGACCTTATGATTGGTTACCTAAAGGTAGGGTGGACGACTAAACTTCGATGGTACATGTAGGGGTAGAAGGTTGGTAAAGCACATTAACATTAATTTTAATTTTTATTTTTATTTTTATTCTTAATAATTGTAAGTGATACTACATGTATTTGCACTTTTTTGCAAATTTTCTTCAAGATCTATGATAAAATACATACGTCTAAGAAAATTAATGGGGTGTCACTGGAGCTGGAAAAGAACAATAACAGAGACCCAGTCATGTGGATCATATACCTTTTGACCAGTTTGGTCATCTTAATCTGCACTCAAAGAATCAAAACCTAATTACCATGAACTGATTATGTCTTCCTATTCAATAACAGCTTTATTTCAACGTTTGAGCGAAAATTGAGCCCCAATCATGTGGGTTATTTAACTTTTTTTGACTAAATTTCTTTCTTTTTTTCTTCTTCTTTTAAAAAAAAAAAATTCTTCACCTTAAGGGATCTAAAATGAGCGTTTATTGAGTTTCGACAGTATTTTTTGTGGGACATGAGAGCACCTCAGACCTATCGAATTGCATTCTGAATACGAAGCATGTCTTTCTGATATCAAATAGTTTTCATTTTTGAAAATCACAATATAATACAAATTTTATGACAAATTATAAAATTTGATATTTTTCAAATTTTGATATATAACAGTCCTCGATGTGAATTATATAAATCTAATGATATATTCTTAAAGTGTATGTAGCAGGGCCGGAGGAAAAGCCGACGGTCAATTGAAAATTTTGACCTTTCATATTGAAGATATGGATTTTTTCCCAAAAAGACCTAATTTTTTTTTGGTGTTTTGGGAAAAAAATCCATATCTTCAATACGAAAGGTCAGAATTTTCAATTGATCGTCGGCTTTTCATCCCACCCATACACTTTAAGTATAAATCATCAGATTTATAAAGTTTACTTCAAGTACTGTTAAATATCAAAAATATCAATTTTAATGATTTGCCATAAAATGTGTATTAAATTGCGAATTTCAAAAATCGAACACCGAAGTGTTTGTTTGTTTGTTTGTTTGTTTGTTAGTGCTTTCTTACCCAAGTAACACAACAATTGTCAATGTCACATTGCCCGGTTTTGGTGTGTTACCAAGGTAACGAAACATCCTACATAACACAAACTATTCCGTTTCTGATTTATCATGGAAAGACAAATAATTTTCAACAAAATCGGAGCATTTACCCCTTATCATAAATAATCATATTTTGCAAGAAATTTATGTCAAATATTTCTTCAACACGTAACCCTGGAACTACGTGGGGAGTTCCACCCCCGGGGGGGGGCACTCAAAATAAGTAACAAAATCAGTGATAAATGAAAGTTGCTGTTCAAATTGAACTTGTAAGGGTCTTTGGGTGACAGATCCAAATGGAAAAATATGGGGTCTTCGGGTTCGTAAAAAATATGGGGGTCTTTGGGTGACAGCGATGCTGAAAAAGGGGGTCTTAACAGCCCTACATACGCGTCACCTCCAAAGAACCCCCCCCCCGATGTATCCGTCATGAATAAACGCGTGTGTTTACACCCAAACGACCTTAGCTAATCGTAAGGCATGATGTATTTTTAGAGTGAAATTTTCGATTTTGACATGCCTGAACTTGGCCCGTGAGAATTTCGGGGGTCAACCTTTTAGCTTTTCAAGCTTTTTCACACTAATTCGCTAATGAGATTTTTCCCAACTATATAAGGCACATCGTACGGGTCTTATAGTTTTGTCAGAATTTCTTGATTTCATCATTTTTCACTTCCGATTGCCAAAATGTCAAACTCAGTACTTTATTTTGAATGCAATGATAGATATAATCGATATTTCCATCGTGGCATGCAGAATCATCTATCCATGGGAATACTTCACGAGTTGATTTTGATAAATTGGCCATTAAGAGGGGAAAATGGTGTAATCAAAACGGAAATTCTGACAAAACTATGATATAGTAGAAGGAAAAAAGGTACAACCAAAATGGAGATTCTGACAAAACTATTATATAATAGTCCAATATCATGTGCCGTAGAAATTTGAAAAACATTTATTAGGGAAATATACTAATACTTTGCTTATACTACTTTGAAAAGCTATATAAGAAGTTTACCCCCAAAAAAGGGCTTACCGGCCAAGTTCAGGTCTGTCAAAATCGAACACCTTACACTAGAAGACTACACTTCACGTCTAAGTTTACCACCAGGATTTTTTTTTTAAATACCGCATCAAGCATTATGTTTTTTTCTAATAGTAATATTTACTAAAACAATGAGAAATATTGCTTTTAATTTGGCCGAGAAAAATAATTTTTAAAAGTGAAAAGGTCACAACTTTGCCCATTTCAACACCGGCTTCGATCGGTTCCAGTGCCTAATAAAATGACTTGTATTGGCCATCGAGTGACTGAAAGTATTGAAGTGAAACAAAGCACTAAAATAAAAAGCAGCAAAATCCGTTTAATCACCAATTGAGAGCTACAAGGATATTGCCATACACCATTTAATTTAAGCTTTTATCAAAAGCATTGTGCATCAATGCATGATTATTATTTACATTCATAAGACTATAATAGAAATATAAGAAATAATAGTGTCTGATCATACGGATTTAAAAAATGTATTGTTTGTGCTATGGTGCTATCTACCTATCATCGTTTCAAAATTATGCAAAAAATCCCAAGGAATCAAGTGGTTATTATTTACTCCAGGCGGTAAAAATTTATTTTACATAATCAGAAATCAGGAAAAATTATGCAAATCAACATAGGAGGAAATGGTGATGCATGTAACAACAAACGAAGGGTATCTTTTGTTAGCTATAACAAAGTTAATGATATAATTAAGTATTTTATTTGCAAAATACCCGAATCAAAGGATTTCTGAATTTTGACCAAAAAAGTACCTTTCAGTGGCTTCCAAAATGGAATGCTTTCGCTGGTGTAAAAATATCAACCTTTATATAATCAAGGGCCATATGTGATGCGATCAAGCCAAATCAGTCGGAACTCGGAAATATTGATTTTGAGATATAGCCAAACAAAGGAATTTTTTTCCTTTTGTTTCCCCTTGTTTTGGGAACTCGTTAATTGCTCATATCTTTGGAACTGGTTGTTCAATTTCAATGGGGTTTTCTGCAAAATCCAGCTTTGTAAATACTTTTTACTATCCTATAGGAAACTGAAAATTTAATATTGCCGAGTTCCGACTGATTTGGCTTGATCGCATCACATATAAGTGTTGTTGTAGTAGTAGTAGTAATAATAATAATAATAATAATAATAATAATAATAATAATAATAATAATAATAATAATAATAATAATAATTGTAATTGGATTTTTTTGGGCGAAAAACGCGAAGCGTTTTTTGGGGGGGAAAAACGCGAAGCGTTTTTCGTCCTTATTGCGATGGGTTTTGGCATACTTATTTCCTCACAGCGTTGCAGAATAAAAAAATAAAATAATCGTGCTGTCTATGTAATCAGGAAACTATAGAGGCGATAGTGTACATTTAAATTTGTCATTACTACATCATGTTGATATTCAAACAGTGCTATAAAGTTGTCTTACCAAGGAATGTGTTTGTATTAAAAGAAATAATTGTTTTACAACTTGGATGAACTAGAATTACTTTTATGCAAATCCGAAAATTGCAACAGATATTTTTCATTTCTTTAAGATTTAGCGGTATTGCCAGATTGTACGTACAGTTGGGCTACATTAATAGCCTCATTATAGTTTTATTGATACTGGCAAAATACTTGCCTGTATGTGCTTGTTGTTCTGCTATAGCGTATAGAATCTGTTAATGATACTTTAACCACACGGTCAATTAATTCATGTCAACATGACCTTTTCACGAGGCTGTGTTTATATAACTGAATTCATTTTACAAACACAACCTTGAGTAAATTAAAGAGAGTACTTAAGGGATCTGGAATTGGAGTATTTTTTGTGGGACATGAGAGCACATCAGACATATGGAATTGCATTCCTAATACGAAGAATGTCTTTCTGATATCAAATAATTTTCATTTTTTGAAAATCACGATGTAATAGGCCTACAAATTTTTAAAATTTGATATTTTTCATATTTTTGATATATAACAGTCCTCGAAGTAAATTTTATAAATCTAATGACATATTCTTATGTAGCTGGGCGGAAAAGCCGATCAAAAAATATGGACTTTTTTCCCAAAATGACCTAATTTTTTTGTGTTTGGGGAAAAAGATCCATATCTTCAATACGAAAGGTCAAAATTTTCAATTGATCGTCTGCTTTTCATCCCACCTACATACACTAGTAAAAATCATCATTTGCGAATTTCAAAAAATCAAAATTATTTTATATCAAAAGGACATTCTTCGTATTCAGAATGCAATTCAACATGTCTGATGTGCTCTAATGTGTCCCACAATAAATACTGTCCAAACGTTCATACCCCATCCCTTAAATGGGGAAACTTATGCAGGCGATAAAGAGAAAATATATTTACTTTACCACTTATGGATCCTGTCAATTGAAACTTAATGTCTGTTAAGTGAGGGCTGTTTTTTGAACAGTTATGGGATTAGTTAATAATATTATTTTGATAGGTTTCAGGTGGTAGTCGCAGTGCATTCTCTAAATTCAGTAAATTTCCACCGTCAACCGTGTAATTGAATGGGATTATTTTGAAATTTTAAAACGCTTGAAATATCACAAACAAATAGGCCTATGTTAATAAATAATATAAATACAAGCTAAAACCGTTGGGGTTCGATAATGATCCTCACAAAATTACCCGAGTATATTGGAAAATGCCATACGGCCGGGCGGTGTCACAAGTTGCCGGCTCTATCATGCCACTCGCCGCCTGATAGGTTTCTACCTCTTACAAATGTTATTCAGGTCAAATTTATTGTCAGAACACGGAGATAAAATAGCATTGAAATAGAAATACTGAAATAGATGTATCAAGGACGTTTATGAACATTAATAAATAGATGTATCGAGCATGTTACGTTTATGAGCATTAAGACATAGATGTAACAAATTGTTATACGTTTATGAACATTAATAAATAGATGTATAGAGGATGTTACGCTTATGAACATGATTTTCATCACTGTTAACAATATTGCTAGTATGTCAACAAATGAAAGTTCTGTAATTTGTTGAAATTCTTCAATACTAAATTATTTTGAATGCCATCAAATTGTAAATCTCTAGTCACATTTTCGATGTATTAACAACTAGCTATGTAGCAAAGACGTTAACTTCATGTACAAAACATTAACGCTCTTATTTTGTAAACATTGTATACCCATAGCTACATTAATCAACAATAAATGTTCTGTAATTGTTCCTTATCCTTCATTTCTATTAGACTTTTCAGTGATTATCCGGATACATGCCCACTATAAACACTAGCAGTATATGTATGTACGGTACATCGATATCCTTCTCAACCGAAGGATATTGTGGCGAGATATTCCCACTATAAACACACCAGTATAAATTGTGTGCGGTATTACCGGAAGTAGGAGCTTCTTCATGATGCGTAGGATGCGCGCAGGACATTCGGAACGATTCTCACCCCAAGAGTTATTAAAACAGAAGCTACATGTTCACCGCCATGATCATATTGTTGAATGGGCTGTTTATAGCTCGCGCCACAATATTTACACATTCCCCGTGTGACCTCGGGGTCATTTCAAATGTACGATAATGTTAGTTGGTATATAATTTGTGCGGTAACTGTGTCCCACTATAAACAGCAAGAGTATCGGTACATATACAAGGATTATCGTGCACGGTATACTCAAAATGCGGTATATTCACTATAAACACGCTCTGTGAGACGAATTTGAGTAGTCCGCCATATTTAAGGGATGATACGTCATATGCAGAGCCTCTATTCAGTTGGTCGTTGTATGATTTTGTTCGTTCACTCATTCAAATTTTATTTATATCGTTTGAAGACTGAGCCTAGTATGATACATCCTCCGTGGAACAGTTTCAAACAAATATAGCTAGGGATTATTGGGCCAGAGGTTATCTTTTGAATCCTCTTAGAGGGCTATCATTTTTTCGGAAGGGGGTCCCAAATTTACAAAAGTCTGCGTCAATAAAATTGCGCACCCCTATTTCGGCAACAAAAATTTTATGATCCCAAACCCCAAAATTGTATTGAAATCAGTCTTTTTGAATAAAATACCACACTTTCTGTGGTCATCGTGTGACTCCCTACATAAAACATTTTATAACCCCCTCCTATTATTCTTTACAAGACTTTATGACCCCCGTATATTTCGGACCCCCCCCCCTTCGAATAAAATGATATACCTCTTATGACCACTGATGCATAGGCAAGGACACTCGCGCGAATTGAAAGACTTGTCGCACGCGACAGAACAAATGCCTATACAGCTCAACTGATCATACTTTTCCTACATTCGACCTTGCATGATTTTTGAGTTGACACAGTCATGAAAATAACTATAGATACTTGACAGACCATTAGTAGCCCAGTTCTGAACCTTTTCATTGATCATTCATAACAATAGGTATCTGATGGATCAGTGAAGATAATGCTTCTGTCACACTACACCGAATAGGTCTTCCGTACAAGAAACGGATGGTATTTTAGTAAAGCCGTTGTTGTTCGTCAATGATCGTTTTATGTTCTTTTTATGTCCTGCTATCATCCGCCAAATGCGTTTCGTGTTAGGTGATGTTCGTTAAGTCCATCGGCATGCACAAAACTTGAAACGGAGTGTACCGAATACACATGTTCGGTATTTATCCGATGTGTGTTCGTATGGTGCTGAATATTGCCGGAGTTTGTTCGCTCTCCTTTCGTTCATGTTCGTTCTTTGTTCGTTGCACTCGGCCCGTGTTCGTTGCAAATACGTTCCTGTGAGGCCTTCACCACCGGATAGCATATTTATGCATTCGGTGATGTACGTTGACCCAGACCGTGTTAGTGTCACACTACACCGGATCGGTCTTCCGTATAAGAAACGGATGGTATTTTAGCAAATCCGTTAGTGTTCGTCAATGTTCGTTTTATGTTCTTCATATGTCCTGCTATTATCCGCCAAATGCGTTTCGTGTTAGGTGATGATTGTTTAGTCCGTCGACAATACGTTTCAAGTTTTGTGCATGCACAAAACTTGAAACGGAGTGTGCCGAATACACATGTTCGGAAGTTGTCCGATGTGTGTTCGTACAGTTCTGTATATACCCTGGGTTTGTTCGTTATTCTTTCGTTTATATACCGCAGGTGTTTGCAAGGTTTCGCAGGCGCTTGTGCCGGATGTAGGCCTATGGCGAACATGTGTATCAATCATGGGGGGGTTCTGAAGGGGTGTGTGACGCAATATCATATTTCCCCCAGTACTTTAGTGACTGACAAGTAGAAAAAAGGGGGAAAGGAGAGAAAAAGAAAAGAAAGTGAGAAAAATTGAAGAGAGAAGAGAAGAGAAAAAGTTAAATTGCACGTAGGCCTAATTTAGTAGGCCTATGCATGTAAGTAGTATTGAGCATGTTGAGGGAGGGGCACTTTCTGAAGGGTAGAGGACGCAATATCAAATTCCTACCAGTTTTAGTGATTGACAAGAAAGAAAAAAGAAGAGAAAACATGGAAAAGGTTAAATTGTATGTTATTGAGTAGGCCAGGATAGTATATAGTAAGCCTAAGTATAGGCCTGTGATTATTATAGGCAGTGCTTTAAATGTCGTTCCTTGGCCCAAAAGCCTGTGAAAATTACTGCCGGCCCGTCGATATGTATGGGGCCCGTGACATTTTGTACTCCCATTTTGTCACCAAAATCAGTATTTAAGACGGACTTAGGTCTATTACTGACTTTAACATATCAATCCATACATGCTTTACCTGAAATTACGAGTCTGAAGTCTTATATCTTAAAGTGTCAGTGGATCAGTGTAACATTTTAAATTTTGCAAATTCAGTTCGGGCCTTCTTTGTTTTTTTTTTGTTTAAGGCAATAATAGTGTAAAAATGATGCACCAAAAACAAGTGTCCAAATTTTCCATTTTTAAAACTAAATTTTTACACAATAGGCCCAGGCCTAATAGGCCCTACAGTCCCCATGCAAATGGCTTCAATTGGACCTTCATTTTGAAAAATGGACAAGTCTTCCTTTTTGCTTCTGCTATGGACATCCACGTGTTATTTTTAAAACAATTGTTTATATTATACAATAATTGTGAAAACTTTTCAATGGCTTTAATTAGGCTTTCGTTTCACCAATTTGCGGCTGTTTCAAACTAAAATAGTACCCAATAATAGTGCTAAAATTGATCTAAAAAATGACAAATGGCTTCAATTGCGCCTTCATTGTCCAAAGGTTTCTCACCTCTATTGCCCCCGGACTCTGGTTGCCCTGATATATCAGATTTGTAGCCCTTTTGTACTTATTAGCTAATATTTGACCATTTTCGTCAAAGTTTTCCCCCTTAAAAGTTGTCTTTCCCCACTTTGTTCACCCTCTGAAAAAGTGCTTGCTACGTCACTGCCTCTAAGGGGTCAAAACCCTCTAAAACACCCTCTCCTCCCCCACTTTTCTGATAGTGTGGACGTCCCTGTTGGTGCCACATGCCACGGATTCGCCGGTTATTTGTCGGACGTTGAACGATTGAATATAAAACGCCTGCAGGATTATTAGCGGCCACAACGCATAGAGAGACGAACGGGAATCGGATCCCAAAATCCGTACATTTGTCGGACGTTGACCCCAAATCCGGTCATTTGTCGGACGTTGAACGATCGAATATAAGACGCCTGCAGGATTATTAGCGGCCACAACGCATAGAGAAACGAACGGGAATCGGACTCCAATATCCGGTCATTTGTCGGACGTTGAACGATCGGATATAAGACGCCTGCAGGGTTATTAGCGGCCACAACGCATAGAGAGACGAACGGGAATCGGACCCAAAATCCCACCGAATCTTCTGCCGGACTGGTGATTTTTCCACCGAATAAAATATTTTTGTATTCGGTGATGTACGTTAATCCAGTCCGTCGTAGTGTGACAGACCTATAAGGAGGGATTATAATATATCCGTAACCTTGATATTATAGTACATCTCGAGGAAAAAGTGCAATGGACATGTTTTCATTTTATGTTTCAAATATCCCGCGCATGAAAATTGAGTATTTAACCCAAAATGGAAAATGGAACAATTTATTGGAAATCTGTTTTAACAGATTTTTTGACATCTTTTTCTGCACTGTATTATACCTAAATTAAGAAATTTGATAAATATTCAAAGAAAATATAGGTCATCCAAAAATGTTGATTTTACACATTTTGGGGCAAAAAAGGAAAAATAAGCAAATATATCAAAATCTGTTTTAACAGCTTCATTCATCAAGTCATAACAAACGGCCTACATGCTTAATTTCTAATAAAATATTGAAATTGTGAAAAATATAGGTATTTATTGATTTTCATGTTTTTTCTTGCAAATATGCTAATAATATGCAAATTATGAAATTGCAAAATAAAGTTTCTACATAGCATACATCTTTCAAGTGTGATGTTCAAAATGACAGACATCAAAAAGAGATTCGATGAAATGTAAAGGTGTAGTAACAATTTTGGCATGGACTGTCTGGTTAGGCAAAGTACGGTAAGTTGAGCTGTACAATCAAATAGGTTCATTACAACATTTGATTGAATGGATTGAGTTACTCTAAAATGAAACGATAAAAACAAAGAATCATGAAAAAAGACACATACAAGATAAAATAATAAAATTATATAAACAATGTTAAAGATAAAATCAAGAAAATACAGAATAAATTTCCTCAAATCAGAAAAAACCATTGACAGACATCATAATCTGTCAGAAATTACTGCATGAGATTCGAACCATCAATCTTCTCCACAAGTTCTTTTTATCTTCGCACTATAGTCTAATGCTCTGCTCACTGGGCCACAACGTATCAGGTGAATGATTACCGCATTATCATGAACAAGTCTGTTCGATCTTGTTCATAATTGTATGTGTCGATAGGTTTCACCCTTTAACTACACGTACCCTTAATGATCAGTGATAATAGTCGGCTTTTACAGGGATGGCGCTCTCTCATTTCCATGAACTCCATAGCGCCATTAGGCGAACGTTTACGGTATTAATTAATCTGATGATCTTAGTTTATTTTTGAATAATGATGTTTTGGAAACTGTAAGTTAATACTAAGGCCTCACTCTGAATCAAAAAATGTGCTGGGAGCCTCACATAAATCAAATTTGTTGTAATATATCAAAATATATTGGTCTCCTGTATATAATTAGAGAGTGGCTTTCAGCTGACAATTTAAACACAATTTATAAAGATCTTGTGCTTCCCAGACTCAGCTATTGTGATATTGTATGGGGTAACTTAACTGCATATTATACACTACAGAACATGATAGAACGTCTTCAGAATCGGGCTGGGAGAGCTATCCTCGGGGTCCCTGTTCGCATACCTTCTTCATTTATTAAGTACAGGCCTGGCTGGAAGCTCCTAAGTGATCGTAGACATGATAACTAATGTATCACTGTCTTTAAATGCCTAGCCGGGCTTGCTCCTGAAGGTCTTAATGATGTATTTACTCTTATTAGAAACAACCATGGCCATAGTACCAGAGGTAGCTCACACGGTAATATAGCTCTCAATTTTAAACCCAGAACTGAAGCTGGAAGACGTTCTTTCCTGTTCAGGGGCCAAACCATGGAATAATCTGCAATCTGATCTGAAATATCCAATACCAGCCAGTACTTCCATTTTCAAAAACAGGTTTTTAAGTGTGTAGTATTAGCAATATTCAATAGTGTAAAATGAACACATGTGCTATAAGTAGCAAACCGTTTTTTAAAATAATGTCGCAACATATACGTTACCTAAATTCCGAAACAAAAAAACGCCAGGATAAATCATTGAAAAAATCATGGCAAATATCATACCAGACTGTAGTTTGTTGGGTGGTAATTGATCAACTATTAAGTCGTTGAGTTTGTACACTTGCATGATTAAGAAAAAGGCGGAAAAAGGCTGAAAAGATACTTTACGACAGATTCGTTACCCCAAATACGTAAAAGTTTATTGATATTTTGTCAATTCTGAAAGCAAACTTGGACACTTTATCCGGCAAAACATTTGTAGCAGCAAAAGCAGACGCAACAGCAGATGAGATTCACCAAGACAATAGAACCAACCACTCCAATCACAATATACATCCATAGGTTGTCCACTAGGAACGATAGGTTCATACAGCAACCAGGTTCACTGCAACATATGTCTGTACACGTGCTATTACTGACACTACATTCAAAGTTTACTTCCGGGCAGCAGTCTATAGCACATTCCTCTACGTTTTCTTTGTGACCGCATCGGCCGTCCCCGCAGAAGCCTTCTTTAACGGCAGACCTAGAATAAGATGAAGAAAGCGTTATAGTTATGTCAATGATGTGCTTTTGATTGGTGTTCATCATGAACCAAGAATGGGGCCAGCAGTCAGGATCCAAATCTTCTTTCCTCAGACACATGCATAATCTGACAGTTGCCTGGCAGTATGCGCACGCATCATCATAATTTCCATTGTTTTTTGCCTGGCAGTTTGCACGCGCATCATATTTTGTTCAGGGCCCGTGCTTTTAAAACACCCGCCACATCACAATACGGCTATTGAACTGTGGCTGTGTGTATTGAGGTCAACTCATCTATAGAGAGGGACATAACAAATGTGGACATTCAGATCAAGCTCTACTTTTGCAGGTCTTTACAGATGCACAACCACCCTCCCACCCCTCCACACACCCACTCCCCATCCGGAAACACACTCTCTTCCTCAGTCTCTCTTTCTTACTGTTGGTCACTCTCTCCATTTTCTTTACTCCAAAAGACATATCTGACCTTCAATGTTCCACTTATTATCTATGTTTAGCTCGTTAAACTTTTAGTTCGTTAAAGCTTAGTTCGTTAAAGTTTAGTTCATTAATCTTGTTAATGTTTTGTTCGTTAAAGTTTGTTTCGTTAAAGTTAAGTTCGTTAAACCTCATTATAATAATAAACTTCAGAACTATATACATTTTACTTATGAGGTTATATTTGAGTAAATATATCTATGTGTGATAGTACATGTATTATACTGTTTTCTTAACTCTAAGTATAACTTTTGAAAGTTATCTAGTAGGGGTTTTACAAGAGATGATCATGATGATGAATGTTTTAAACCTCAAGCTCCGTACTTCTGTCGACTGCATGTTTACCTCTCAAGGAAAGGAAATATTTACTCACCCAAGGCTTAATTCCTCTTTTTGACATGCTCCAGCATAGCAAGTAGACCACATCCAACATGTGTCCTCAGCTAAGAAACCCCACCGCAGATCACAACTGCATATCAGAATTACAAAGTGATGATAACAGTTTATAACCATCGGTTATTCCTCAGTTTACGGAATTCACAAGAAATATATATAGATATATATATAGATAGCGTGATCAAAGAATAAGGAATTAACATCAATTACCTTTCTCTGGCGTTGTTTTGTCCTTCTGTACCATTGCAGTTGAAAAATGTTTCATTGAGTGTGCCGAAGGCATTGACCGGATTGCAGTCTAAATTTGCAACCTTTTTCTGTTATAAAAAAGCACAAATAAAAAATTGTGATTTGTGAATGTCGTACAAAGAAAAAGGCAAACACAAAGTGGACGATGAAGAAAGCGAAAAAGACAATGGAGAAGGCAAAAAGAAGGAGAAGAAGCTAACGAAGATGAAGGAGAAGAAAGGAAAGCAGATAAACATCATAAAAAGAAAGAAATACGTGAAATGAACACGAGGAGGGAAGAGGGGAGAAAGAGACGAAGAAGAAAGTGAATAATAACATGACGAACACGATGGATTGAAGGACCTCCCTTTTAAAAGTACTAAGGAAAGTATTGCGCTGGTTTCCAGACTTGTAAACGCGTCCTGACTCGATTTATATTCTCAAATTTTACCATGAATTGACTCGACGCGTTACAACTCTGCTGGTTTCTGTGACCATTAAGCAAGGACACTGGAATGTGTTTCAAGCAATATGACCATCTGTCCATTGACCTACCTTCTGACCCTGTCCTCCTTGCCGAGGCTGTCCGACTTGTCCAGTCTCTTCACAACAAATATAATGGTATTTTAGGTATCTTCCAATTGAGTACACTGAATTCCTACATTCTGTACTAGGCGTTGTCGGATCTGTTGGCAAAGTCTGTGCCTCTCTGATAAGTCGATGGTCTCTAGCCGCTACATTTGTTGGAGAACCCACGAGTAAAAACACACTTGAAAGTAATAATGAAGACACACTAATTGACCAACTTATAAAATCAGTTTTTAAAATCATATTGAAGATATTATAATGATTTAAACAAATCCAAGAAATTATATATGCCACTACTTGATTGAAGAATTAAGTTGTGTGTGTTTTAACTTCAACAGGAAGGGGCTGGGGGTTTTACTTCGCTAGAGTCATAATTTTTTCAATTGCTACTGCTATTTGCAGCATGAAAAGGAATAGATCAGTCATATTATGAACAGCGTCGCAAAAACAGACACCTTTACTTTATTTGTTATTGCAATACTTTAGTTTGTTCTGGTGACTTTAGGCTTGCTGCAAGTATGTTATCATGATGGCAGGGGTGATCCATAATCGATTTGACAGTAGTATTTCCTTGATACCATAACCCAGCTGTATGAATGTATGATGAGTGTGCATCCTGAGACGTTATTGCATGATCTTCAGTGCGACATAGTAAGTGAATTATTACGTTGTGTGTACGCAATATTATTATATTTGCCCCCTATTACATGTATTACGGACCAGTCTGTAAGTAACAGTCTGAGAGTAACACAATAATTGGACTATTCTATTTAAAATCCACACTACTCCTATGGAAGATTTTGGAAAAATCTTCCGCAGGGGGAGTATGAATTTCAATGGAATTAACACATTAGCAGCTCCATTTGAAACTCACTCTCCCTCGGGGGAAGATTCGGGTTGAATCTTTCTCAGAGGGTGTATGAAATTGAAATGGAGCTGCTTAATGTGCTCATTCCATTTGAAAGTCATACTCCCCCTATTCTCCCCCTATTCCAAAATCTTCTACAGGGGTGCTATGGGATTTTCAATGGAATAGCCCATTGTCATAATCAAGCTACTCAAGACTGACGCTTTCACCTGTTTGGTAAACTTGCCCATAGGAACAGGTTCACAACTTGCTGAAGTTCGTGTAGCCAAATGGGTTCTTGAAGCTATTCAGCCTTACATTGATCATAGACAATGTGGTAATCGGAAGGGAATGTCAGCAACTCACTGCCTCATTGATTTTTACCATCATATGGTTTCTGGAGCTGAAAAGGCTGGTATTGTTAGCACTCTTGTGCTTACCGACGCGACTACACCAAAGCCTTCGACATGATAGACCACAGAATTGCTGTCATCAATGTGTTGAAGATGGGTGTCTCCCCTGCAATTGTGGAGTGGGTGATTGACTTTCTTTCCCGTAAGCAAAGGGTTAAATACAAGCAAACCTTTTCTGAATGGATTACTCTCTCTGGAGGTGTTCCACAAGGTACTTCCCCAGTAAGTATCAATCCCACATGACTCTCAGTAGACCACCAAAATATGGCTCTTTTAGATGTAGGACCAACAGATTTCAATACGCTCTTAAATGGAAAGATTGGGGTGAAGGAAAATTCCAAATTAAGATTGAGAAATCAGTCTTAAAAAATGAAAATTCAAACTAAATTCCATTGGATTTTCAATCTCATTTTAGACTTTTCCCTCAACTCATCTTTAAGATTGATTTTTCAATCTTTGGTTTTAGTCCCCTACCATTTCTCACCAACCTCCAAAAAGCTTTTTTTTTTTATATTGTTCCAAATCCAGTCAAGTACAATTCTAATGTGTTCTTATTTATTTTCATGTTTTTAATGTTTGAGTGTTTTAAATACAATGTATGTATTTTTCATAATGCTATTTTTAATGTAAATGTCATTCAATTCAGCCGTTGGCTGCTATGTGATTTTTAATAAATATACAATATATATACAATATATATACAATATATATAATCGAATGCTCGGTGCCAATTAAAGGTGGGTAAATGCAATAGCTGCCATGTGTAGCTGCCATGTGCAGATGAGTAACATATACTGTGTGTAAATTGCCAAATGTTCACAGGGCAGCTATTGCACTTACCCACTTCTGGCACTGATCAGTCGTTTCTGTAAACACGTTAAGGTAGATCAATTTAACACCCGAGATATTAACAGCTTGTTACAACTCCCCAAACTCTACTATCAAAATAGTTAATCCTAGATGTGGATGGGGCACTTCGCATAACGAAAACGTTTGATCCTAATTTATGGGGTTAATATTAGCAAAATATTCCTTGTCCACTTGGATTATTTGATGAGGGGAGCCCAAAAATCACATTCCTTCCTCTAATCAACCAGAAGGAAGGATCAAGTACCAACACTCCGATGATGACCTTCGACCAAGATGGCCGAGATGAGAAGAAGAACATTCTTATAACATTACAAAATACAGTAATTATAACTTTAAAATCAGGTTTGAAAAAAATAATGATAAGAACCGGGAAAATATGTTCCTACTGACCAGCAGGGAACCAAAGGATGGATCCAAAAGGATACAACAGTGACGCGTGTCACACTAGCAATAATTGATCAAATTAAAAACAAGGAAAATATGACACAATATCCAATAGGGGATTAACACAAAACGCATAAACAAAGTTAAAGACTCGACGTTTCGAAAAGACAAAACTTTTTTTTTCCAAAGAATAAAATAAGCGATCTGCTCTCAAAGACCAGTTCACATTCCTTGAAAAAGAAAAGGTTTGTCTTTTGGAAACGGTGGGTTTTTACCTTTGTTTATGCGGGTTTTTTTTCTCTTATTTTAAAATATCGTACATTACATGGCATAAATCTATTTTGATGAAGGAAGTAGGCATGACAAAACAAGGGCGGGTGGAATGCTAGGGTGTGTCTCAAATATAACAAACAGTAAAACGAACCACAAACAAACACTTAAAATTATTTTACCAGCCACTTGTTGATATGTTTATTGCATTACCATAAACATCTTACTGCCTTACCAAAATTAATTTTTATTATATTTCAAAATAGTACACGTATTTAATTATTGCCGCAGTCAGGTTAAACTTTTCATGTCTCAATAATTCCATTCATTTGTTAGACTGCACATAATCGTTACTTGTACTTATTGCGTAAAAAGCTTCCTTTCCATATTTACAAGTACAAGGCCAAACTAAGTAATCTGGTATGAAAAATTAATATTGAAATCCGAATTCTTTTTCATAAAATACCCAGTAGTGTTTATGACCGAGAATAGAAGGTTGGTTATCGCTCGTTACTCCGAAGGTTCGGTTTCCGAAGAGTCAATATTCTGAAGGTTCGTTATTACAGAAGGGTCAATCAATACTCAGGCTTGCTACACCGAAGGGTCATTACTTCGAATTTACAGTAAGGCTCGCATTACTACGAATTTATTTCTATTCCAAAATTCGGAGTAATGACCCTTAGGAGTAACGATCTGTTGGAATGTTGACCCTTCGGAATGACAAACCTTCAGCATAACGGCCCTTCGGAATAACTATCCTTCAGAATAAGTCTCACATTATGACGGACTGCTCAATTATTTATTTCATTTAATTCAATAAAGCAAGATGGCAATCATTGTTCAACATGTTATGTCACATGTGTTTCTGTTTTATTAAATAATAATTCCGTGGGAATTGCTTCCATGGGTTACTACTTCTCTTAATCATGTTATGCAGTGTATTTCATTTTCAACTGTACAAAAATTATAATCATCTGTCATATCTTTCACTATTTGGCCATTTATAGGTTTATTTCAAATAATATATACTAGTACCGTCGTGGGCCGACTAGTAGCGTCCTCTATGGCATCAGAGCTACATCATTTCAAAGCACAAACTAACGAAATAACATGCTGTAACCATACTGATCTTGGCCTGGTTTAGTTCACAAGTAAGGCCAGTGTAAAGAAGCTTACATAGGGGAGGCAGAACGCCACTTGAAAATGCGGTTTCTGGAACATTGAAGTCCAAGTTCTTCTAAATCAGAAGTTTCAAACCACATCCATATTGAATAACCGTGACAATTTTGTGAACTTAAACCAGGTCAAGATCTTGGACAGAGACCATACGCTATGGACCACAATGGCCTCATCCCAATGGCATAGTCCAATAACCTCAATTAAACAATCAAAAGTGCTAAATTTGACCTCAAGTTGCAGAGTACGAGTTTCTGTACTCAAATTGGTAAAGGTCATCCAATGAATGTACAAATGTATTGGGTCTAAAAAAAAATGTGCCCTGAAAGATGAGCATGTTGTGGATCCTAGTGATAGGTGGTTTGAACGGTACGAGGCGTTGAGAAGGCAGTGCAAATCAAAGTCAACCAGTCATCTCTCAACAAAGACAGGGGCAGCTTCAAACTGCCAAGAGTCTACGACCCTATGATCAAAATCTAAGGTCCTGAAGGTCATGAGCTGAGAATCAACAATAAGGACATTAGAAAGCGACATGCAGTATGAAACTAGCAATGTGCTTGCAGAGGTCCAAGAGTCTGTCGAAAGATATTGCATATATTGAAAAATAAATAAGGTGACGAAAAAACTTGTTCAACGGACCCGACCGACCCAGAATTTGTGTTTTGGAGAAAATGCTTTTGTTTTGTTTTTTAATTTTGCTAAAATCATGTAAAATCAGCTATTTTTTGCCCAAAACTTATTAATTTTGGCTGAATATTTTTAGAAAATATATTTGCCAAAAAAAATCAGGTAATTTTTTAGTGAAATTGTAGGGTAATGTTAGCCTAACCGACCGACCCGAACCAAAGGATGGATCCAAAAGGATACAACAGTGACGCGTGTCACACTAGCAATAATTGATCAAATTAAAAACAAGGAAAATATGACACAATATCCAATAGGGGATTAACACAAAACGCATAAACAAAGTTAAAGACTCGACGTTTCGAAAAGACAAAACTTTTTTTTTCTTTAGAATAAAATAAGCGATCTGCTCTCAAAGACCAGTTCACATTCCTTGAAAAAGAAAAGGTTTGTCTTTTGGAAACGGTGGGTTTTTACCTTTGTTTATGCGGGTTTTTTTTCTCTTATTTTAAAATATCGTACATTACATGGCATAAATCTATTTTGATGAAGGAAGTAGGCATGACAAAACAAGGGCGGGTGGAATGCTAGGGTGTGTCTCAAATATAACAAACAGTAAAACGAACCACAAACAAACACTTAAAATTATTTTACCAGCCACTTGTTGATATGTTTATTGCATTACCATAAACATCTTACTGCCTTACCAAAATTAATTTTTATTATATTTCAAAATAGTACACGTATTTAATTATTGCCGCAGTCAGGTTAAACTTTTCATGTCTCAATAATTCCATTCATTTGTTAGACTGCACATAATCGTTACTTGTACTTATTGCGTAAAAAGCTTCCTTTCCATATTTACAAGTACAAGGCCAAACTAAGTAATCTGGTATGAAAAATTAATATTGAAATCCGAATTCTTTTTCATAAAATACCCAGTAGTGTTTATGACCGAGAATAGAAGGTTGGTTATCGCTCGTTACTCCGAAGGTTCGGTTTCCGAAGAGTCAATATTCTGAAGGTTCGTTATTACAGAAGGGTCAATCAATACTCAGGCTTGCTACACCGAAGGGTCATTACTTCGAATTTACAGTAAGGCTCGCATTACTACGAATTTATTTCTATTCCAAAATTCGGAGTAATGACCCTTAGGAGTAACGATCTGTTGGAATGTTGACCCTTCGGAATGACAAACCTTCAGCATAACGGCCCTTCGGAATAACTATCCTTCAGAATAAGTCTCACATTATGACGGACTGCTCAATTATTTATTTCATTTAATTCAATAAAGCAAGATGGCAATCATTGTTCAACATGTTATGTCACATGTGTTTCTGTTTTATTAAATAATAATTCCGTGGGAATTGCTTCCATGGGTTACTACTTCTCTTAATCATGTTATGCAGTGTATTTCATTTTCAACTGTACAAAAATTATAATCATCTGTCATATCTTTCACTATTTGGCCATTTATAGGTTTATTTCAAATAATATATACTAGTACCGTCGTGGGCCGACTAGTAGCGTCCTCTATGGCATCAGAGCTACATCATTTCAAAGCACAAACTAACGAAATAACATGCTGTAACCATACTGATCTTGGCCTGGTTTAGTTCACAAGTAAGGCCAGTGTAAAGAAGCTTACATAGGGGAGGCAGAACGCCACTTGAAAATGCGGTTTCTGGAACATTGAAGTCCAAGTTCTTCTAAATCAGAAGTTTCAAACCACATCCATATTGAATAACCGTGACAATTTTGTGAACTTAAACCAGGTCAAGATCTTGGACAGAGACCATACGCTATGGACCACAATGGCCTCATCCCAATGGCATAGTCCAATAACCTCAATTAAACAATCAAAAGTGCTAAATTTGACCTCAAGTTGCAGAGTACGAGTTTCTGTACTCAAATTGGTAAAGGTCATCCAATGAATGTACAAATGTATTGGGTCTAAAAAAATGTGCCCTGAAAGATGAGCATGTTGTGGATCCTAGTGATAGGTGGTTTGAACGGTACGAGGCGTTGAGAAGGCAGTGCAAATCAAAGTCAACCAGTCATCTCTCAACAAAGACAGGGGCAGCTTCAAACTGCCAAGAGTCTACGACCCTATGATCAAAATCTAAGGTCCTGAAGGTCATGAGCTGAGAATCAACAATAAGGACATTAGAAAGCGACATGCAGTATGAAACTAGCAATGTGCTTGCAGAGGTCCAAGAGTCTGTCGAAAGATATTGCATATATTGAAAAATAAATAAAAAAAAGAAAAACTTGTTCAACGGACCCGACCGACCCAGAATTTGTGTTTTGGAGAAAATGCTTTTGTTTTGTTTTTTAATTTTGCTAAAATCATGTAAAATCAGCTATTTTTTGCCCAAAACTTATTAATTTTGGCTGAATATTTTTAGAAAATATATTTGCCAAAAAAAATCAGGTAATTTTTTAGTGAAATTGTAGGGTAATGTTAGCCTAACCGACCGACCCTACTTGAAAGGTCCGTCTGCCCGTAGTACAGGGTTGGCCTAAACGTACCCAATTATCATGATTATTGTTAATAGTTTAGAAATAATATGGACTCTCTTCCAAGTGACTATAATATACATTTGTACGCAGTATTATCATTATGTTGAACACTCTTTTTAGAGGTATTCTATCATGGTCTAGTTTGAAATAATTAGACTAATTTAATTGAATTAGGGATTCCTGATTATAAGACTAACAGTTATAAGATCCGCTAAGTTAGTCAAAGTTCCGTGTCTATTTAGACGGGATGTAAGATCCCGTAGTAGCATTTGAGTATGACACACGGTAAACCGGTAATAGAGCTAGGCACTTCCATTGGAGTATAATTACACATGGGGATGATAGATCTAATGTTTCTAATGAGATTGGATTAAATTATAAAACAAAAAAACAATCAAACATACAAATGTTACCACTTGACTTGTACTTTTAAGGCGACGCGATCTTTTGTTGCAACCAATAAATTCGATTTTTATTATCTAAATCAGTATATTATTGAAAAATAACATTTTACTGTTTTGCAAAAGTTCATTCTACAAATCATATACTTTGTAAACTTGCTTGATTTATTGTTGTTAATGAGTTATGTTCGTTTTACAACAGTATTATTGTTTCAGCCCTCTTTACAACATAACTCAAGAACCACATTATTTAAGTTCTTCTACACACTCGATATGAAATGATCAATGCAATTTTTGCCAAAGCCCACTACTATTCGCAATCTGCTGTGGAACTACCAAATCTCCCGGCCAAATCTACCAAAAACTTAAGGCAAGAACCATTTAACTTCCAGGTTGGAGGCTAAAGTTTAAAAACAAAATACAAAAAACTTATACATGAACAAACAAAAATCCTCACACTATCTCTGAAAAAAATAGACTTTTGAAAAACTTTCTCCATCTGACTGTGTATACAATAATAAATTAAAATAAATAAATTAATTAAAATAGAAAATCTTGGCCAATCGGGTCTATGTTACAACAAAAATCCGCCTGACCTTAAATTCCGGCCCCTGGAAGTCATGGTAATTAAAACCTACATGTTGGAACTTCAGATGCAGGTTCATGATCAGGTTCATAATGTGTTACTTGGTTTACTTTTCCCAGTGGGAAAAGTAAACCGGGTAAGACGCGGACGTTCCCACATTAATGGGGACGTGTCCCCGCCGCCAATTATCTCACCTTAACCACTCACAATGTTTCCAAAAACCCAGGATAAGTTAAAATGCTGGTAAGCAAGTTGTGAACCTGTTGCTATGGGCAAGTTGCTGGAGCAAGTTAACCAAACAGGTGAAACGAAGATCTCTGTTACTCATGTTTCTTGGTGCAAGTTCCGTACCATGTACCCCCAATGTAATAGTTCACCTGCTATGACGCACTACCATGGTAGATCATTCAATCATTTCTCGGATACACACTCAGCATACAGCATGTACAGTGGAGGTACTTAGTATGATATGAAGGAAACACTACTGTCAAATGGTCTATGGATCACCCCCTCCCTCTCGATAACACAATTTGCAGCAAGACTAAAGTCACCAGAACAAATTACAGCAATTAAGAATTCTTTTTCCAACGTCTTCCAATTTTGTGATTTTTAAGAATGATCTTGTCAAAATAAAACTATACTATCAGGCCCACTAAAAGCAAGCCTGTACTACTTTCCCAGCAAACAAGAACGTTTTACGGGTTAAAACATTTTAATAACATTCAGAAAACATTTTTGAAAAATTGATGTAAAACATGTTGTTTAGTGTTGGTAAAATATTTTTTTAAATGCTTGCCAACAAATATTTCGCAATAACATTTTTAAAATTATGTTCATGAAAGTTCATCTGTGTTGGTATAAATCATGATTTGGATTTAAACTTTTGATCCAAACACAAGGAATAATTCCTACCTCGGAATTTTCAGATGGTACTCCATCTTTCATCAGCGAGTGAGTGACTGTATCAGGTCGAGATTTTTTTGACCTTTGACCTGATAACAGACTCGTAGACTCCTGAAAGCTTGAACCGGCCCCCGTCTTTGTTGAGAGATGGTTAAAGGTCAAAGGTCAAAGGTCAAGAAAATCTCGACCTGATACAGTCACTCACTCGCTGATGAAAGATGGAGTACCATCTGAAAATTCCGAGGTAGGAATTATTCCTTGTGTTTCAAAAGTTTAAATCAAAATCATTTTTAAAATTATGTTGTATTTTATTTTCATTTAACACGTTTTAAAAATTAAAAACATTTAAATTGTTAAATTAAATTAAATTATTAAAATAATTAAATTATTAAAACGTTTTGCCCAAACCGTAACGCTTTTATAACGTTTTAAAAACAAATTTGTGTTTGCTGTGTTGTTGGTCTACGTTTACCGATGTTGAATCACAAATCCTCTGACATACTGATTTTTTCTCATGTATGAAATAGGTTAATAAATACGTATTACTTGTTGCTCGAGAAACTGTACAAACTGATGTACTTGTACTGAGATGTTGATGCTTTTAATGCGAGAGCCCCACTAGCAGTGCACTAGGCGCATCAACATCTCAGTACGCGTGTATTACTTCGTACAATTTCACTCTCAACAAGTAATACGCATTTATGAACCTATTATCAGCATCGTGTTTTAAAATGATCTTTGATTATAGTTTTCTTAGAAAGTGGAAAAGAACTGTCCGAAAGAAGTATAACTACAAACAGCATTTATAGGTTTCTTTCAGTTCCTGTGTCATTTATTATCGCCAATCTCTTGAATTATATTATGCATTCATAATGCTGGTTTCATACTTTCTTGCCACTTGCTGCTTTGCCGCTCTGACGACTATTTTACTTCACTGCACTGTCGCACCAGAAATGCTAGCTGTGACCAGCGACAAGCCGGTATATTGATCACTCTACCGCTTTGCCCAAAGCGGCAGATCGCTAGGAGTTGAATTCCGCTCTGAGGATTCGATTTTGGCAATGAGCACAGAGCGGTATTGAACAGCAACATTGTCTTTCAGAGTCATGCCGCTGCCACTGAGCGGCGTGCCGCTTCGCTTGCAGAAAAGTGCAAGCGGCATGATGACATCGTTCAGCGACAAGCGAGAGAAAGTATGAAACTAGTATAATTGTCTCTTTATCTGCAGACCTATCGTAATAAAGCTGATGCACATCATGAGAAAATAAGCTGTGATCTCGAACATATTCCCAGATCAGAAAAATCAAAAATTCATTTCAAATAAAATTATGAAGATGACTTATTTTTTACATTCAGTTGATAACCAGTTTATATTTATTTTGCTAGGTGTTCATAATTCGATGACTGATCTATTTCCTTCACCATGCTGCAAGTAGTCTCCCCACAGGTATACAGCAGTAGCATTTGAGCAAATTATAGAGTCTAGTAAAGTCAAACCCCTAGCCCCTTCCTGTTGATGACGCCCCAGAGTTCTACTTCGACATTGCGCTGCAAAGAAGTTAACACAGACGCAACTTAATTCTTCACTCAAGTACTGGCATATATAATTTTGTGGATTTTTTAAAATCATTATAATATTTTCAAAATGATTTTAAAAACTGATTTTATAAGTTGGGCAATTAGTGTGTCTTCATTATTACTTTCAAGTGTGTTTTTACTCGTGGGTTCTCCAACAAATGTAGCGGCTAGAGAGGACCGACTTATCAGACAGGCAGTGACGTTGCCCATAGAACCGACAACGCCTAGTACAGAATGTAGAAATTCAGTGTATTCAATTGGAAGATATCTACAATACCATTATATCTGTTGTGAAGAAACTGGGCAACCTGGAAATCCTGGAAACCCTGGGCAGCCTGGGCAAGGAACACAATGTCAGAAGGTAGGTCAATGGTGGAGTCTAAATAAAAATGAGTCAACTTTGAGTGAAAAGCGAACTTAGCAACGAAATGAGTAAAATGGAACTCAAACATGAGTCACATGGAACTAAATATTGATTAAATTGTACTAAATATGAGCAAAATGGAACTCACTATTTATTACATTGCAATCAAATTGAGTACAATTTAAGCAATTTTGTTGCTCACTTCCCTTTTTTACTCAACATTGAGGAATTTTTATTCAGAGTGTAAAAATGGCCACGTTCCGTATGAAACTTTTTCAGTGTCCATAATGATTTAGGGTCACTGAACCCAGCACTGAACGAGTCGAGTCATTTTATGGTCGAGTTAAGTCATTTTATGGTCGAGTCGAGTCATTTTATGGTCGAGTTGAGTCATTTTGTGGTCGAGTTGAGTCATTTCTAGCAATCGAGTCTGAATAATTGAATCAGTGTATAATCTTCATGAGCAAGATTTGAGAATCTTAATCGAGTTATTTTATTTTTGAAAAGTTGAGTCTCAAGTCAGAACGGGTTACAAGTCTGGAACCAAGTGCAAAACTGTCCTTAATGAAGGATGTCCTTAATGCAATGTAGTGCAGCATTTGTTTTTATTTTTGTATAACATCTACATTTTACCCGGATAAGTGCAAGGTTTCGAAGATTATATTCAATTCGAATTCAATTGTCTGCAAATGACTTGCACATAAAATCTGTTCCGCCTTCGTAGATGTTCAAGGTTATTGGTTGTCATATAAACTTTTCTCTACAATTAGTTTCTCATATTAAATATAGGCTAATATTTAAGTTATAGGATCCTTAAATCTTCAGCATTTTTGCAGTAGTCATATTTTGTGAAAATCCGTGAGTATCGACATCTTGTTTCCCTATTCATTTGTATGTGGTAAATGCTTATCTAGCTCCTTTTGCTGATAGGGTGTGCAATGGCTACCCCATGTTCCCTATGGTGAATTTATAAATTCGAGTTTATAAATAAGGAGTCCAGTTCAGTTCAAAGTACTTTTTTAACTTGTCTAGGTCTTTGCCACTTAATTGAAATGTTGGTGTGTTGGTTCTTTTTTTTTAACTTAAAGGGAAATTGTTTTAGATATTGCACTTTTAAAATCATGTTAGTTGCGTCATAGTTTATGAAAAAATTCGGTACACTCATTTCAAAATAATTCATTTCGAAACTAGAACATTATTTATAGAATGTATAATGTAGCTGTGGTTTTGGTTTTCAATTTGACCAGCACTGAGAGGGAAGTTTCCAGACATTGTCTGTCGGGCTAGTGTTTTCAAACAGCTTTCAACACTAATCCAGCAGCAATACATGATCATAACCCTTAGATGTTTACATGAACTTTTACCTGTCAGGAGAGGTTGTTATATGACAAGGTCCGGTATTACTTTCATGTTCATAAATTTAGGTATCAAGACAGGCTTACCATACTTACCGTGTTTACGGAAATGATGTCGAATGCGGCTTACATGAGCATGTATGAGGGATAAACTAAAACGCCTGAGCTGAGTAGTATATACGATAAATTATATGCACAGGCCATGGGGAGGCACTCCCTATCTGAAATGGCAGGGATTTGCCTCGGCCATGTTAAAAGTAGGGGCATTCAGGATAAATGTACAATTACAAACATATGGGGTCATTCAGTATACACAACCTGAATAAAAATGGTGTCATTCGGTATGAAACTTTGAAAAAAGGATGGTCATTGGGGTAACAAAAAGTAAAATGGGAGTCATTGAGTACAGGATTGCCAAAAGAGTATCATTAAGTACACATAAATAAGTTCCAAACTGCGTAAAAACAACTTGGCCACCTTGGAAATGTGAAAAATCTCATTATTTCTGGAGGAGAACACAAATACCACCTAAATTTGGGAATTAAAAGGGGGTTCATTGGGTATAGCAGGAAATAGAAAAAGGGGGTCATTGAGTACATGGATTTTTTTAAAGGGGGTCATTGGGTAATAGGTAGGACCATAACACAAAAAGGGGGTCATTGGGTACAAGACGGTTTGAAAAAGGGGTCTATCCCGAGGCACATGATGCATATCTGTCATGGAAGTGCCCCCCGGGGGCACAGACCCTCAATCAAAGCTGTATGTGTCATATCACATCATGGATGTACATAAAGGAAGTGTACGACAATCACAACATTATGCCTTATATGTTAGAAGAATAATTATCAAGCACGAATCACGTGGTTTTATTTGAAACAAACTCATATTGACCATAAAAACAGCCGGCTCTCAACACGCGATATTCAAAATTCCCGCGCCAAAATTGTCTAGTGTAATGACGTCATGGTTACTTCCACTTAATTGTTGTCAGCCTTCATTGTATTACCAGGAGGGCGTCATTGCACTGGACAATTTCGGCACCCGGGAATTTTGAATATCTCGTGTTGAGAGACGGCTGGTTTAATTCTTTTTTTATGGTCAATATGAGTTTGTTTCAAATAAAACCACGTCTTTCGTGCTTGATAATTAATTTTCTTTTGCCGGAGAAATCCTTTAAGGGATCTAAAATGAGCGTTTATTGTGTTTCGACAGTATTTTTTTGTGGGACATGAGAGCACCTCGGACCTATCGAATTGCATTCTGAATACGAAGCATGTCTTTCTGATATCAAATAATTTTCATTTTTGAAAATCACAATATAATACAAATTTTATGACAAATTATAAAAATTTGATATTTTTCAAATTTTTGATATATAACAGTCCTCGAAGTAAATTATATAAATCTAATGATATATTCTTAAAGTGTAGCAGGGAGGAAAAGCCGACGGTCAATTGAAAATTTTGACCTTTTATATTGAAGATATGGATTTTTTCCCAAAAAAGACCAAATTTTTTTTTGGTGTTTTGGGAAAAAAATCCATATCTTCAATACGAAAGGTCAAAATTTTCAATTGATCGTCGGCTTTTCATCCCACCTACATACACTTTAGTATAAATCATTAGATTTATAAAGTTTACTTCAAGTACTGTTAAATATCAAAAATATCAATTTTAATGATTTGCCATAAAATGTGTATTAAATTGCGAATTTCAAAAAATCAAAATTATTTGATATCAGAATGACATTCTTCGTATTCAGAATGCAATTCGATATGTCTGATGTGCTCTGATGTCCCAAAATAAATACTGTCCAAACGTTCATACCCCAGCCCTTAATGGCTGGCAAATTTGCTGTCGGATTGCGGGGCTGGTAAAATTGTAGAAAACTTACCCAGCCTGTTTATATAATTGGTTATATCAAAGCTCAAATAATATTGGTTAGGCTATGGCTACAACAGTGCACATAACTATAAACGTACAACTTCGTTTACAACACTATTTGGCACAATTCGACAAAATATCAAGAAACTAAAAAGGCGTATAATGAATGGCGCACTTTTATCTTATCGTCAATTCAAGACATAACCGAGTGCAATTGATTCAGGTTAACTGGATTTCCACGCAAAACCTGTTGTATAAAAGGTGTTCTATGCCATATATGCGTTCTATGCATAAACATGTGGTAGGGAAATACCCAGAAATGCACATTTAATTTTCTAAGATGACATTGTTTCTTCTCGGTTATAACTTGCTCAATTGCAGTCATCCTCAAATTAAAGATAAGAGAATAGCGCTCAATATAATATTTTCTGTCAAATTGTCTTGAGGCTAATTCTGTTAAACGAGTCTTGTAAAGAAAAGTATTTATGCAGTGTAGGCAATAACATGAGCTCAATGTTGAGTAATTTTTTACTCATTTGTTGAGTTGTGACCTTTTTACTCAATGTTGAGTAAACTATTTTTGCAGTGATAGACAACATGAGCTCAATGTTGAGTAATTCTTTACTAATTTGTAGAGTTGTGACCTATATGAGCTCAACATTGAGTAAAAAATTACTCAACTGTTGAGTTGTGACCTTTTTACTCAATGTTGAGTAAAATATTTTTTGTAGTGTATTCGTCATCATCTCATTCTCTTCTTTCTTCTTCTCTTTCGCCCTCCTTCATGTCCTTCCTCGTATTCATTTTTGTACTTCTTCTTTCTTCTTTATCATATTTATATTCTTCTCTTTCTTCTCCTTTGCCTGTTCTTCTTTTCATTCTTTTTGTTTTCTCCTTTGTCTTCTTTTCGTTTTCGTCTTCTTTATCTTTATCTTTAACTCTGTCTGCTTCTTTTCTGTTTATATATAAGACCTATACAAATTAATAATTATTTGTATTTTTGTTTTTTCTCCATTTATATAAGAAAAAGGTTGCAAATTTAGACTGCAATCCGGACAATGCCTTCGGCACACTCAATGAAACATTTTTCAACTGCAATGGTACAGAAGGACAAAATAACGCCAGAGAAAGGTAATTAATTTCAATTCCTCGTTCTTTGAACACGTTATATAATATGTTTTTCGTCAATATTAAAATCGTTAAGGGGGTACTACACCCCTGGCCAATTTTGTGCCTATTTTTGAATTTTTCTCAAAATTATAGCACATTGGTGACAAGTAAGATATGTATATTATAGGGGCAAGGACTACAACTACTGTACTGAAAATTCAGCAACTCAAAGCAAGTAATTATTGATTTATTGATCAAATATTGGTTTTCCCTCATTTTTGACTGCAACTCCACAACTGTTGTCTGTGCTGAAATAAAATTTCCAGTGCAGTAGTTGTAGTTCTTGCCCCTATATTATACATATCTTACTTGTCCCCAATGTCTGATAATTTTTGAGAAAAATGCAAACATAGCACAAAATTGGGCAGGGGTGTAGTATCCCCTTAAGGTTAATAGGATTCATTGGGCTTTGACCTATTTGTGACAAATTCCTGAGATATCTTAAATTTAAACGCTTCTCATTGGTCTGGTTTGAATCATTGTGTCTGGCAAGGCAGCTACCCAGCAAACACAAAATGTTAAAAATCTAAATATCGGGATATGAAAGATATAAAAAGGTTTTAACAACATTCAAGAAACATTTGTGAAAATTTGATGCATACATTCTAAACATAATGTCATTTAAGTGTTGACAAAATATTTTGCGAAAATATTTGCCCAAAATATTTTACAATAAAGTTTTGAAAACGTTTTCTTGCCCTTTATTTGATCCAACATTTAAATATTATTCGAGTTTCTTGAAAAACCGTTTTAAGAACATCTTTGTATTTTAGCTATATAAAATACTTCAATCTTAAACAAAATAAGTTACTACATCAATGATCAACGTGAACTAATAATGGTGTTGATAAACAAAATTCTCTTCAAACGTATTATGACGCAATAGAAAGACGTTAGGGAAAAAATTACCATCGACGCGATATGTAGGTATTTTGTGCTTTAAAACCTACTTGTAATTATAACACACGGCAGTAAAATCTTACAATTTGTACCAAGTACTATACGCTGAAATTTTCGTGGTGGTTTAATTTTCGCGGATTTCGCTGATCAAGAGGCATCCGTGAAAATAAAACCCAGCGAAAACATGATAATTAAGCATTTTACTATGTTATTCTATTGAGGAGATATCCACAACCGCGAATTTAACAACCCGTGAAATTGTCAATGATACATGAAACCGTGAAAATATATTCCCGCGAAAATATTGGCGTATACAGTATATTAAATATGCACTTACATTATGTGTATTTTGAGACTAGACATACTACTCCCCCTCTTCAGTCCCACCTCCTAATCGTGTACATGCGTAGATGAAGTTCGATACATTCGCTAATCGGCTTATCCCAAAAATGTTTTAAAGAAAATGTTTTCTTGTCGGGTTATATAAAGAGTATAAAACGTTTTAATAACGTTCAAAAACATTTTTTGAAAACTTGGTGAAAAAATTCTAACATAATATTTAAGAGTTGATCAAATATTTGGCAAAAATGTTTGCAGAAATTATTTTACAAGTTTGACAACATTCTTAAGATGTTGTTGTCGTGTTTTTTCAAAACAAATGTTTTGAAACGTTTTCATGACCTTAATATAAGGTAATGTTAATGTTATGAAAACGTTTCGAATAAAACCAAAACGTGTTTATAACGTTTTAAAAAACATTTTTGTATTTGCTGGGTCTTTACAATCAATCAATGAATGTATTGGAATCACTTTTAGACTACTTTTGTAACAGTGGCACACTGTCAAATAATTTATTTTCATTTGGCTTATCCAATTTTCCTGATCCTTGATCCTTCCAGGACCCAAGTGTAAATAACACACGGAACAAACGCTTAATCAAGGAAAGTTGCGTATAAATATTATTCTATGTCACATATCCGTGTTCCTTTAACAAAATTTCCATTCACGTGTTTTGACAGATACCCGGATGTACTCATATTATGATAACGTCCGAGTGATCTCGTTCACAGGTTATTTATATAATTCAATTTAATCAATGGCCCCCTTGCTGTTTTACCTAAGTAATTGAATTAACTCAAAAAAGTGTTAATATTATTAATGTTGGTATATTTCAATTTTTATTTACAGTAATTAAACCCGTTACTTAAAGTGCATCTTAAAGGAGTATTTCGTGATCCTAGCATCCTCTATTTATTTCATTTTTCAGTAGATATCCACGAAAAAAACCTATTCCCAAAATTTCAGTTGATTCCGATTTTGCGTTCGCGAGTTATGCATGATTATGTGTATTACACTGCTCCATAGACAATGCGTTGTAATTTCGTTCTGGTGCACCAGAACGAAATTCAAATTTCACGATATCCTGGCTAAACGAATTAATCTGCAGGTAATACTTTGTACATAAACATTATGTAGCCAGAGGTTTCCAGTGATATAAAAATCTCAACTTTTATCGAGAAAAGTGGGGGATGAGACTGTGGATCACGAAATGCCCTTTTAATGTCTCTGTACGAGGCTGTATGCAGACATGATATAGGCCAAATAATGTTTGCTTGTCCTTTGACTTCTGTGAGAGTTTTTGTTAATTTTACAACCAAAACATGTTATATAATAGGCCTGACTACTAGCTTAATGACTAAATATATGTCACTTGGGGTATTTCTCAACTGTAGTTACTGTGTCATTTCGTTCATGTTTTAAAACTGTTTTAAACTTTTAGGATATCAAACATTTAAAACTAAAAAGAAGAAAAATACTTTCCGAAGTTTCCGAAATTAAGGTCGTATTCTTTTCAAATTTTCAAGATTATAGTCGGCCATTAAACAGTTTGTTTTGACTTACAGACATTGGTTTACATTTAAGTGATTCGTTAGGCAAGCAAAACCTAAACCAAAAAATTAATAAAAAACTTAATATTATTTTGGGCATTTTTGAAACAATCGTGTTATGTGCAATAGACTCTGACATGTAAAGTCAATCAAACAACACTCAAACTCTGTGATTTCTTCTTTTATGGAATTGCAATCCACGTATTCTCAAATATCCTGGTTTGATAAAAACGCATGTTAATTTTTTTTTTTGAATCCCTTTAAAAGGGAAACTGGCCTCAATTGAGATGAGATCTTTGAAATGTCTCAAATTTTTTATACAAAATAGTACAAAATCTAACGCAATACTTATTGTTTGTTTAACAAGTCGGTCCAGGTGGACATACACTTGGGTCCTGATGGGACCAGGCTCAAGCAAAATGCTCAAGCCAAGCTTAAGAGCTTTTATAAGCATGTTGGCCAGTATTAGGAGAAAATTAAAACACTCAGACTTAGCACAATCAACGGTAGCTATTGACATGTGATACCGCATAGTCCCGTTTTGACAGCAAAACAGTGTCATCCTTTTGCATAACGTCCGCTATTACTTCCTTACTAACTAGATTGCCATACATGGATGTCGAAGCTATAGGAAACATAACATGACTAACATGCATTGTGATCATGGTAATGGGGTAATATTGTCAAGATAACCTTTTTGATTTTCGTAATTTAATATACTTGATTTTTTCAATGTGTCCATAAGGGCATTCTATTGTATGTACATGAGCCTACGGGAATCGAACCCGTGATTTTCAATTGCTAGGCAGACAACATAACCACTAGATTATCAGCTCTCCGTGATAAATACGGCTGAAACCGAAGGTTAATATGTAGATCGGGTGTAAAATACATATAACACAACATACACGGGCTATTCCATTTAAAATCCACACTACCCCTGTGGAAGATTTTGGAAATATATGCCACAGTTGTAGTATGAATTTCAGATGGAATTAGCACATAGGCTGCCTCATTTGATACACCCTCTGAGAAAGATTCAACCTGAATTTTTCCCTGAAGGAAAGTGAGTTTCCAATGGACCTGCTAATGTGTTAATTATTCCATTTGAAATTCATACTCCCCCTGTGGACGATTTTTCGAAAATCTTCCACAGGGGTAGTGTGGATTTTAAATGGAAGAGCCCAATGGAACACGCGATCAAATAATGATACTTAAAGGCCTATTCAGTGATCCCAACGAAAAGTATAAAAGAATAGAATTGTGTACATTATACTGAAGGTGAAGGATTAAAGTTGTCATTCGGTATTTTTGAAATGAGAAAATTGACACAAAAAGACGAAAACAGCAAGTTGAAGCCTCATTTAAATACATGTAGATATAATTTCTCTACTTAAGGGAAGGGGTATGAACGTTTGGACAGTATTTATTGTGGGACATTAGAGCACATCAGACATATCGAATTGCATTCTGAATACGAAGAATGTCCTTCTGATATCAAATAATTTTGATTTTTTTAAATTCGCAATGTAATACACATTTTATGGCAAATCATTAAACATTGATATTTTTGATATTTAACAGTACTCGAAGTAAACTTTATAAATCTGATGATTTATCCTTAAAGTGTATGTAGGTGGGATGAAAAGCCGACGATCAATTAAAAATGTTGACCTTTCGTATTGAAGATATGGATTTTTTCCCAAAACACCAAAACAAATTAGGTCTTTTTGGGAAAACAATCCATATCTTCAATATAATCTTCTCCTCCCAGCTACATACACTTTAAGAATATATCGTTAGATTTATAAAATTTACTTCGAGGACTGTTATATGTCAAAAATTTGAAAAATATCAAATTTTAATAATTTGTCATAAAATTTGTATTATATCGTGAATTTCAAATAATGAAAATTATTTGATATCAGAAAGACATGCTTCGTATTCAGAATGCAATTCGATACGTCTGAGGTGCTCTCATGTCCTACAAAAAATACTGTCGACACACCATAAACGCTCATTCTAGATCCCATAAGTAGAGAAATTGCAGATTCGTGTAAAATGTCCTTATTTTGTCATTAATATGTATACGGCTTTCGGTTTAACCACTAGCAGACTATAAAAGGTGCCCACATCTAAATTTGATGCTTTTTACGATCCTGTGGATGAGGAAATCACTGAACGAGCCTTTAATCGACACCTTATAGCAATAAGATATGTAATACTTTACGCATCGTAAACTATATAAACAAACACAGGAAAAAGTAAGGAAACATCAAACCAGTGCAAAAGGCCGAGACAAAAGGGCACATTTTACCAGAACCAAAACAAGGATATGAAAGTTGTCAAATCACCGACTGGTATATGAAACAGTTTCCAAAGTTAAACTTGGAATATAAACACAAATAAGTAGGGCAGACCAACAGCTAGTTGGGCAAATAGGAAAGGCGTTGTTATTGTATTTGGCAGTTGAGCTAACCAACATGACCAATGTCATTTCCTGAAAAACATGAAATATTCTATATGTCTGTAGTATGTATACATGTATTATATCTATACCCTGCTCCTCATATACTGCTTCTACTCTACTAAAAGGGCATCTACTCATGATAAAGCGCCTGTTGCTTCAAAGTAATACATTTTCTTGGAATAACGATAGCTAGGTAGTCATAAAAGATAATTAAAGATAATAAAAGATAATAAAAAAAGTACGTGTACGTGTTTAAGGCTACAATTTTGAGATACATCACTGGAGTGGCATCGATGTTTTTAAATCGCCCAGACTTGAATTCATTACTTTTTTAGGCCTATAATTATTTACCAACCAACTGGTATCTGTAAAAAGCCTCTTTTTTCAAAACGACACAAAGAAGAGAAGGTGCTATAGTTTTTGAATAGGCCTGTAATGTATACAATTTTTCTTAGTATTTTTTATTTTTTCATTTTGGAAAGGGCCACTGCTGTCATTTCAACCGGAAATATCTATTCTTGTGTTGTCTGCTGTATTTCTATATTTAGTGGTGTGTACTGTATTAGTACTTAACACATCAGAATCTTGTCCTAATTTTTATTCTTATCGAGACTCAGCTTGAACTTTTCCTGATGATAACCATAACACATCCTTTTGGTCGTAATATCTCTCCCAGATGTGACACGATCTGATCCAATCAGACCAAAGTTGTCAATAATGAAATTGAAATATAGGCAAAACCAAATGAAAACCGTAAGAAATACATTATAAAACGTTCAAAACTTTTTACAACCATGTAAGGAATTTAGCGATTTTAACATCAGTACGCTTTAATGACGAGAGCAAGTTTAATGGTAAGAACTCAATTCAAGTGCCAAAATATCCTACTTTATCCTGACTGGATCAGATCGTACCATAGGGTATAATATTATAATTGAAGACCGAATTAAAAAAAAAGTTTGCGTATGACTTCCTGTCAACTAGGCCAAAAAGGCTGTACTGCGCAGGTCAGCAACCAATCATGCCTCACCTTTGCCCTGGCGTCAGACGCAAACTAATATTTTAATTCGGTCCAGTATTGGTTCAATGGTTCTTGAGATAATTTCAGATCGTGCCACAATTAAAGGAAGTGTCCAGCAATCACAACATTATGTCTTATATGTTAGAAAATTAATTATCAAGCACGAATCACATGGTTTTATTTAAAACAAAGTCATATTAAAACCATAAAAACGAATAAAAACAGCCATCTCTCAACACGCGATATTCAAAATTACCGCGCCGAAATTGTCTAGAGCAATGACGTCCTAATAATTCAATGAAGCCTGACGACATTTGAGCACAAATAACCATGACGTCACTGCTCTAGAACATTTTGGCGCGGGAATTTTGAATATCGCGTGTTGAGAGATTGCTGTTTTTATTCGTTTTTATGGTTAATATGCGTTTGTTTTAAATAAAACCATGTGATTCGTGCTTGATAATTATTTTTCTAACATATAAGACATAATGTTGTGATTGCCGGACACTTCCTTTAAGCTATAATTATTATATTAATCAGAAAAATGCCAAGTTCCGATATTTTTAGTATAAAATTCCCTCTTCTTACATTCACAGGCTTATGATACATGATGTATTTTACATTTGTCTCTCTGCGACATAGTCACAATCTTGTATCGTACTGCTAAAATAATCAAACCTTGTTAATATTGAACATGTTAAAAATGTATCACCAGTTTTGGCACTTTGAATAACGTTATTAAACTACCTGTTAGTCATTTGAAGAAGCAAATGAAATTGCGAAAGATATCGATAAGGTCTTTGTACTTTGCTCATGAAATTTGCCCTTCTACACGTTTTATATACCGGGTGTCCCAAAAAAGGTTACGTGTAGATTTTTGAAAATAATCTAAGCTAATGTTAACAAATATAAATGTTCTTTTCATGACATAATCTATGTACCCTCTAGTACCCCTGTGAAACTGAAGTTCACAACTTGTGTATTTAGCCCGCATTCCACGCATTCCTGAGCAAGCTGTTTACGTGACATAATGCAACACGAGTTTCATTACCACCGTCACAGCCACCATGCTTTTGGCGGGCATTTGAGTAAGCCCAGCCATAGCATGACTGATGTATGCAGTGTTTTATTCTGATGAACAGAGAATAAAACTTGTTCAGTTTTAATTCAAGAGTCCAGTTAGAAATGTACAATATTCTTACAGCATATTTCAACTCAACAAAGCCTAAATGCAAAAGATTGTCATTAATGTCACTATGTTGATGACATGCAGGAGATGCAGCGTGCTGAACTGCTTTCACAAAAACGTATTCTTCTCTAATGACCATCTTCCTTTATGTGTTACCACCAAGAAGTCCAGAAGTTCTAAAACTGATTAATTTTCAGTGTGCAACATTTATTTTTGCAATTCGTTTCTTTTGTGCAATAAGTTGAACCATGAAAACATATGAGAAAAATAAAAATTAATAAAGAAAAAATGTGAAAACAATGGTGTGCTTTTGTTCAATTTCCGTTGTGCAATATCTTGATGGTTTGCCACTCTTGACACCCCTGTTATCTTGCGCTCATAAGTTAAATTGCTTTTAAGATACAGAGTTGAAACTTAGCAGACAATTAGAAGAAGCATGAATAACTAATATCTGACAAAATGACATTGATATGTTGATCTATCACCAAATGCGGTTCATTTTCTACATGTAACCTTTTTATGGGACACCTTGTATTTGGTTTTTGAGGTTACGCTTGTAATATGCATGTAGGCTAATTTTTTATATTACCGTGCCTATTCGATTGCCAATCAATCTGGACTAAAAAGGATAATTTAAATTCTAAATAAAAATACAAAATTCAATAATAAATTTGTCCTAATATACGCCTACTCATTAAAATGATTTTTACGTTAACAACTTGCTTGTTTAATATATAAAGTTTTGTTATTTATCTGTTTATTTATTTATTTATTTATTTATTTTATTTGTTTATTTATTTATTTATTTATTTTTTTATTCATTTATTTATTTATTTATTTATTTATTTATTTATTATTTATTTATTTATTTATTTATTTATTTATTTATTTATTTATTTATTTATTTATTTATTTATTTATTTATTTATTTATTTATTTATTTATTTATTTATTTATTTCACAATAATCTATGGAAAATTAGTAACTATGATTTACCAAGTTATTATGAGGACATGTTTCGCAAATCGCAAAATACAAACATGACAAAAAGGTCATGTTATTTAGCACTTCGAATAACGGTCAAATCTAGTAAATTTCTTGGCTGAATGTTACTGACCCTTAATCATGTTACATCACGAAAGGAAATAATTAGGCCAAATGTACCAAAAAGGAAATAATTAAGCCAAACAAGTGGGTGTTAACCCTTAGCTATGTCAGCGCAAGCCCAAATTAAACCTATAATGTTGTATTATATTGCTTTAGAAACTACTAGGCCTATACTTATACTTTTCCTTGGTTATTTTTCAAGTGGTAAAGACAACAAAGTACACCAATTTTACAAATAAACATGTTAGGTCCTTGTACCTAGTGCCTGCTATGGTGGAAATTGAATTTGTGTCTTCACCTCGGGTTACATTGATTATGACAAACGGGAAATACGACAGGATACGTTGCTACAACACACAAAAGAAGCAATATATAGCAATACCGGCATGCAATGCGAAAAGGAAATCGAAATGTTACAACAACAAAAAGAGACGTAACTATATGTATACAGCACATCTCCCAGCAAATACAAAACCGTTTAAAAAACGTCTTAAACAAGTTATAGGTTTGGGTTTTGGTCAAGGTAAAAACGTATTAATAATATTAAATGTTGTTTCATGAAAATGTTTTGAAACGTTTTGCATGTAAACACACTACAACAATTTTTTTTAATGTTTTCAAAATGTTATTGTAAACTATTTTTGCAAATATTTTGTTGCCAAATATTTTGTCAACACTTAGATAACATTATCTTAAAATGTTTGCAGTATAGGCTATCAAATTTTTTTTTAATGTTATGAAAGCATTTTCTGACAACCTTTTATATAACCTCTTGCCATGGTGCCGAAAACGTGTTGCGTTTGCTGGGCTCATACATAAAATTTATTTTATTCTTATTAATATTTATAATTCTTCTTCTTCTTATTATTAATTAATAATAATAAAAAACGAACAATATAAAAAAAGTATGACAAATTTTAACAACTAACAATAGAGGTAGCCACGCCCTATCCCATCAGCAATAACGTCCACGTTCAAGTAATTTGTGGTGTGATCAAGCAAAATCAGTCTTAAGTCGGACATACTCAATTTTCAATTTCTTATAGGATTTTAAATAACATTTTACATTTTGTAAAAAAAAAAAAAAAAAACATTGAATTTGGACAAGATGTGAGCAGTTCAAGAGTTTCCAAAACAATAGGAAACAAAGGGAAATACTTCTTTTGTTTGACCTTATCTAAAAATCAATACTTTCGACTTCCAACTGATTCCCACAGAAACTGTCTAATACAAAAAATAGACGTCTAATCTGTTGGGTAGCTACCATGTAGCGCACTGCATTATGGGAGTGCTTTAGATTTCTTTAAATTCAAGATTACAGACAAGTAAAGTCGGCTTCTAATGTCTTATACGGCAGATTTATGCAATAGAATTCTTCATAACCATGGAAACGTCTATATTTTACAAAGTACACAAAAAATAATTTAATTTCATTCATGTCTTTAAAAGAACGTATTTCACAAAATATATGTGATTAGTTTACTATATATGGTCATAATTTGGTTGACGTCTGGGATTTTTGTTACGGCGAAATTAAATCCCAGGAAATACGCTCTTCCACCTTCTGGCGGAATCGAACCCAGTCTTAGACAATGTAAAGGAACGATGTTTTATAATGAACAGTATAACATAACATGCTCTGGAAAGCATTTTTTGAGTTAAATTTCAGTGGCGTACCGTGGCCGCTCCTATCCCGGGGGCTGAAGAAAATTCAATTTTGCCGCCCAAAATTTTTTTTTTTCTTTGCTTCTTCGATTTGCCACCCTTCGTTTTTGCCGCCCCTTCTTCTTCCGCCGCCCCTTCGTTTTGGCCGCCCCTGCTTTTACCCCGGGGACTGGCGCCCCCAAAAAAAAATACGCGCATGAATTTAAGCTTAAGGGATCTGATAACGACGTTTGCACAGTATTTGTGTGAGATCTGAGAGCACAACAGACACATCAAAGTGTATTCTGAATACGAGGGATATCCTTTTGATATTAAATAATTTTTTTGAATTTTTTTTTTTAATTCGCGATATAATACAAATTTTATGGAAAAATATTATAAATTGATATTTTTGACATTTAACAGGCCTCGAAGTAAACTTATAAATCTAATGATGCGAACGTATTAAATGTGTATATAGCTATGAGGAAAAGGCAACCATCAATTTTGACCTTAAGATTTATTTTGGAAATCTAGAAGCCTTCAGAAAATCGGGAATTGAAGCTGTAGATCACGAAGTGCCCCCTCTTTAAATGTAGGCCAATAGTGTTAAAATATACATGTCATGCTTGATATTTAGATATTTTGTTAATGTCATCATGACGATAATACCTTTGCGTTTCCTACAAGGCAAGAATCAATCGGGAAACAACGAGACATTTGCGGGGTATACTTTTTTTTTCCTGCATTTGACTAAAGTTGATGTACCAGTTTGTGTAATTGCGGAAGTAGAACCGGAAGGGAACTTATGCTACATTTATTGACGTCATCGCAGGCACGCCCAAATTCATAAAAAGGAGAACAAAAATCAATGGGGCGTAGCATACAGGCTACAAAGCAAGACTTCAAATAAAAATAACAAAATAGTTATTTTCATTTAAAAAAAACAATCTATTGATCATGTTGCATCAAAGAATCAGTGACGACTTTAAAAAAAGCACAATGCAGAAAAAACGTGATCAAAGATTCGTTGAAGGAGGATGGTGCAATTTCGTCACGTGCTATTTTCACCTTGGTTAAATAACCTTGACACCAACAGTCCACCAATGGAAGTTCGGGGCAATATTGGATTCCTCTTTGATGGAACCAAAACTGTATTTGAAGCAGGGTTGGCGATTTTTTTTAATTTTTTTTTTAAATATTAAAAAAAATCGATTTATTTGATTTAAATCGGATTTTTTTTATTTAAATCGATTTTTTTTAAATTTTTTTTATTCCAAGAACTGCTATACACCATGATAAAGTCAAAAGAGACCAGTGGAATACTAAACATATGCACAATCCTATCATGTATTTACAAAAAGTCAAAACACATTTTCAGATGTGAAAATTTCACAGAAAAAAATTGGTAAAATCATGGGAAAAAACCTGTTGAATTCTGCACCTTGAAAATGATTTTTTTAGCAATAGATAAAATGACATCATAGAGGTATTTAATTGTACCCAAAAGGTGTAGAAGCATTACAAATGAAGTAAAACAGTCAATTCAAGGAAGAAATTAACTTAAATTTATCAAAAATTGTAAAAAGTTGATTTAAATCAGTGATTAAAAAAAATCATTTGATTTAAATCGTGATTTAAATCAATTGATTTAAACTGCGCCAACCCTGATTTGAAGCTACCATAAACTCAATGGCGTAGTGTCACCCATATCAATTTGAAAATTATTTCGAAAAGTACATAGGAAAATTGCCGAAAAGCGGCTTGTGCTCTCCATCGTGGTCGGTGACCCCATCATGGTCGCCCCCCATCAAAAAAAAAAAGGAGAAGACTCACGCTACGCCACTGACCTAGGCTTGCGCTTGCTCTGTTGATACTTGGGTAAACCCACCTCATTTAGACACGTTTTGCCTTACAACAAAATCAAACATCTTTCAATAATAATATTTCACAGGATAAGTTAGAAAAATATGGTCCAGAGTGTATGATTTTCAAAGATTGTGACGTATGGTTCTCGAGTTATAAGCCAAAAAGACAATGGTCGCATTTTGAGTTCAACGGGGTCAAAACCTGAACAATGCTCTGCAAACCAAATTCAAACTAAGAATAGTAGTTACTATTATACGTCGGGGATTAGCCAAATTATCCATTTGAAATCTTCACTCCCTGCGTAGGCGATTATGGTGATGGACTTTAACTGAAATAGCCACTGTGAACATGGTGAATGATCTTTGCGCTGTTATGTATACCAAAAATTTTGACATAAAAGTCATAAAACCATTATAATAAACATAATAATTTTGTATTTCTGATATACAGTTGTGATCTACGGTGGGGTTTCTTAGCTGAGGACACGTGTTGGATGTGGTCTACTTGCTATGCTGGAGCATGTCAAAAAGAGGAACTAAGCCTTGGGTGAGTAAGGGAACAAACCAAAACTTCGATGACGTCCTATAAACGATCAACGTTGACCCATATTAAATAACTAGTTTTTTACAAACGTATTCGATCTTTTTGACCCCCTCTCCATAATGAAAGGACTTTCATTTATAGGACGTCATCGGGAACAGTTGTTGAGGTTGCAGAGGTTATACATATACCTGCGGTAACCGTAACACTGTGTAATATCAGATTCTATTCCTTTTGGACGGGAGAAGACGAGAGACGGGAAAATAGAAAAAGAGACTAGAGAATAGTGGTGTTTGGTGTTCTGTGCTTAACAAGATTGTTGAACATATGTTGCAAAGGAACTTAATGAATACTGAGTAAAGCTAATCATGATACGGTGGCTTTATGAAAAATAGGGGGGCAGGGAACAAAAATAGTGTCGTGGGGTGGGCAAAATTGTGCTCCCTCTCTTATAGACATGATAAACTGTCAGATTATACACGTGTCTCAGACAAGGTGATTCGGATCCTGACTGTTGTCTCTCTCTGGATACGCCATGTAATGAAACATGACAACACAAAACATGAACTGAACTATAACACTTTCTTCTCCTTATACTAGGTCTGCCGTTAAAGAAGGCTTCTGCGGTGACGGCCGATGCGATCACAAAGAAAACGTAGAGGAATGTGCTATAGACTGCTGCCCGGAAGTAAACTTTGAATGTAGTGTCTCTAATAGCACGTGTACAGACATATGTTGCAGTGAACCTAGTTGCTGTATGAACCTATCGTTCCTAGTGGACAACCTATGGATGTATATTTTGATTGGTGTGGTTGGTTTTATTATCCTGGTGAATCTCATCTGCTGTTGTGTCTGCTTTTGTTGCTATAGAGTTGTAGAACGCTGTCACCAACGGTTGCATCGATCAAGCCCGCCTTGTAATAATCAAATTCCCATGTAAGTCGACATGGGGTTCGGGGTGAAGGACAAACTTTATATCGCCAGCCAACCAGAGCTTAGGCACAACATCTAATTCGGTACTATAGCACTATCGGTGCCCTGATAGCTACCGATGGCCTTTTCTATCGTACCCAATGTTTTGTTTTATTTCTTCTTTTGCCCGGGTTACTCGTTCATTGGATGTTTTGAGGTATCCTCTATTCTTCCACGAGGCCCAGAACATCTGCAGAGTGTTTTTGTTTTATATTTGAATAAAAAACAATAACACTATGCATATAATAATTATCATGCTTCGTCCTTGACATGCCATAGTGACATATGAACTTTTTTGTAAATCTTCAGACAGAAATCTACGACGGTACGACATGAATTTGTAGGTCGTAGATGTCCTGAAAGTGTAGTTTTAGAAATCTACAACATACTGACCAATACCGTTACGAATTTATAAGAAATAAGAAAGGACGACATAATTATTATGTCATATGTCGTAGATTTCTGACATTACTTCAAAAATGATCATAGGTCACTATGTCGTCACTACGACGGCTTGATAAACAATTGATTACATCACCAGTGTATGATAGAAAGAGGCATCGGTACATAACTTGGCACCGATATTGCTATCGGACAGACACGGTACCTTTACACCGTCGCCACAAGCTGACAAGTCGACGTTGAATCGACGTATCAACCTGATTTCAACCTGATGTTGATATGCGGTTACAATCGTCTCCATCTTCGACCTAAAACCGACCCATTTCCAACTAAGTCACACATTCAAACGTGAAGTTGATATGATATGATCGAAATGCGAATGCCCGAACCAAATGGTCACCAGGTTTTCCCAAGTTCCTTTTTAATTCAAAGAAACTACAGTTCTGAAACTATTAGATTTTTGTTTATTTTGAAACTTCCCATGTAATGGCTGATTCAGGAACAGGATGATGTCAAAGTGGAGTTTTCAGAACAAAAGTTGAGTTTGTGTCCAACACTGTTTTAACAATGAAACACTGCTTGAATCATTATTTTTGCTGTCACTGTTTAACACGTTAAAATGCTGAAAGAAAGAGTATACATGGATATTATTTAAAATGGATAATATGTTTAGGAATTTGTCACATGACATATTTCTAAACATATTTTTAGAACAGATTGTTAACAATAATATTTTTAAAAGTGTTTAGTTGGTAAACATGGTAAACACGATTTGGAGTTGGAGTGTAATGCAGAAAGTCCTATACTGGGTCGAGAAAATCAAAACTGTCAAAAAGCAACTTGTCTACAAGAAACTCCGTTGATTCGAATAATCACTATAAATGTGTATTTCTTTTATTTAATTACCGTACAACCTCGTCTTCAAGCATTATACAGTGTTTTTGATGGAAGTTTTCGAGTTATGAGGTGAATAATAATGGATAATTAGTGATCCTGTGTGCCTCCTTAATACGAAACAGCCGTAAAAATGCCAATACAATGAATCAATCTTACAATAATAGTTGTTTGTGTACGCTTATATCAATAATGTATTCACTCAAACTCCATATAAAGTTATAATTTTCTGGATGGTGGGAGCCTGGATAAATTTAGCTTTCATCAAGAGCACTCTATATGCTTGTAAATGAGGTTTTACGGTATAATAGGTTATTTTTACCTCATACCTATAAGTGCAATAGATTGTCCACCAAATATATTAAGTGCAATGATTATTATTTAAGCGCAGGTTAAGCGTTTATTGTATTTTTGTTTAATCGACATTTTGTATCCATGTGCTCTATAAGAAAATGGTTCATGTTGAAAAATGTGACAGAGTTTACTCAATTATTTAAGGATGTTCTATTTTATAGGGTGTCCCAAAATAGACCATGTTCAAATTGATGTTATAAGTATAGCACATGACAGACACCCCACAATAGAAATCAAATATCCAAATACACGCCAAAATGGTGCTAAATGAACCGAGAATACTCTTAAACAAACATAGCCACTGCCCACTTCTGACTCAATACAATGTTGATAGTAAATCCTGTAAGACTTTAACCTCTGGTATCATTGGTAATACATGAGTGACATAGTGGCAAAACATGATGACGTAATCATACCGTTCTAGTTTTCGCATACGGACGAATCTCATATAACTATAAACCGCCCTTTTTGTATCAAACTGACTGTAGAGGGCGATATTATTGGCTTTGTTCCAGTGCAGAGCCGCCTTTGTCCGGGCCACCGCGGTGGTAGTTACCCGCGGCCTGTATAGATGAGGTGACATGTGTTTACATTTAGTACGCACATTGTTGGACAGAGATAAAAGCTGTCGGGGAAAAGACCTTATAGTCTACGTGGAGGAGGTTGATTTTGTGGCATTAACTTTGGTTTCAAACAAATAATACCAGCAATTTTATCAAATTTGCTTCCAGGTGCTACAAGCTATATATAATGTCACATAATCAAAGCAGCAAGCATGTATGTGATCTGACATAGACACTACTATTATTTCGCCTTGTGTGGAACAACAGAGGGCGTCCTGAATGTGGTGTCATAGGTCAACTCATCTATAGGGGGCGGTTTATAATAACACGGTATTTATCAGTATGCACAATTCATGACTATTTACGTCTGACGCCATTAATGATGTTCATATGAAGCATAATTTTATTAAGTTGTATATTCTATGGTAGAGTAAAAATAAAATAAATTGTCAAAGTTTTCTAAAATTCTGTTTTTGGTGCTTCTTTTTGGTGTTCACACGAGGTTGCAAAAACAGTGTGGATGGTTATTTGGTAATATCTTTTCGTGTTAAACAATGAAAACATCGGAATAAAATGCTATGAAGGTAAATTAAGCAGATTGATGGAATAGCGCAATTCAGGCAAAAATATAACGAGTTGGCGCAACTTGTTTCATGTTCATGGGCCCCAAATTGGTGTTTTTGTCTACTCTAGATCTGTCCCCATCTTGATGAAATTAACCTTTAGCCTGGAACTATTTATCTCGAATTTGAATTGTACGACTCTACCATTTCAGCCTCCTCCCCCTCCCCTCAACATTGGCGAAGCTGGGAGTTTTGGCGCCCTGAGGCAAGGATACAGAATGCACCCCCTCCCTTTTCGTGAAACAATTGCACGCGGAGCGCGCGAAAATTTGCACAATTAATACTACTTATTTTGTTATAATCAAATTGAATTTCAGCTTATAAATTGGTAGATTCGGCGACCCATAAGACGGTTCCCACTGCGCGTGCCCCTTAATTGTCCCCTCTAGCTACGCCCACTGACCCCCTCCCCCCAAAAAAAAAAAAACATCTGGAAAAACATCAGCCATTACATGGGAATATTACATGACGCAATCAATATCCATTATTGGTATATTTTATAGGAAGATTGTCATATCAACATCTTATTTCCACTCCTCTTTCCCCCCTATCACAATGAAATTTTTGGTATCAGTGGACACCGCATTTTTTTTCGCTTTGTCGTCCTAAATGTGGATGACGTCATTGAAAGATTTTCTGTCAGGTATAATATGACGTCATCACCTGAATGATTAATAGTCCGACTGTAGACAAAATAGTATTACAGCATCACCATCTGTTGAAAATATTTAATATTCAGCAAAGAGATTTAAGGGCAATTTGACCACCTGATTGGAATGATACTTTTTCTTCTTCGTTTTTTTAACATTCTTTGGCAAATAACTTTATTGTATGTTTTACTTCACACTACATAGTATAAAATATATTTAAATATTATTATATAGGCATATCATACAATATCAAAAGAAATTATATGTCATAATACTTATTTTATCTTATTACAGACTTGACATTTAATATGGAATACTTTTTCGCACAATTCCAAGACTGGTCTGATAGAGGTCTGCATAAACGGCACGGGCTAAATATTTATGGGGGGGGTGTTGGGAGATGGTGTGAAATAATTGTGTGACAGAAAATGTGCTTTAACATTAATTAACATTATGGCGGTCATAATGCAGTGAATTAGCCTAAAATGGCGGATTTAAGGAGACTGAATTTGATTTTTGTGGGGTAAAAATTCTGACTTTGAGCAACGTTATTCTGATATTATCAAATTCATTGAGGTTTGAGGCGATTTTACTGAACCTGAATACCAATAAGTGTTCGTCTGAATTGAAATGCACCTGTGATTTACAAGTTTTGAAAGTGGGAGGAGCTTTAAAAAATATGGCTCTCTAAAGTGATACGCACTCAAAAAGTTTGAATGGTCCCCTGGGGCCAAATGTTATAACTTACTGTACACAAAGAAACAGTGTGAGTTCATTGGACAACCAGGAATCCACACAGTTGCTTTTGTACCGTAAGTTTATAACATTTGACCCCAGGGGCCATTCGAACCTTGTGAGTACGTACAGCTTCTAAGAGCCCCATTTTATGCTCCTCCCCTGTTCAAAAACTTGGTACTTTGTAAGTGTATTTAGGCTGTGATGAATGCCAGTTGCTGACGAAATTTAAGAAATATCACCTCAAACCCCTATAAATTTGATAATAACAGAACCATGTTGCATAAAGTCTGAAATTGTGTCCCCCACAAAGCCCAAATTCTGCCTCCCTAAATCCGCCATTTTAGGCAAATTCGCTACATTGTGAGCAATATAATGTAAACATATGGAAAGCACATTATCTATCAAACAATTATTTTACACCAAGTCCCAACACACCCCAATTAATATTTAGCCCGTGCGGTCTATGCAGACTTCGTCCAAACCAGTCTTCAGATTTTGCGAAAAATATTCCATATTAAATGTCAAGTCTGTATCTCACTTATTCAATATCAATTGCAACATCATCAGATAATGCGTTACATGATAGTGGAATGCCGAAAATGAGGTTTGAGGTTTTGCATTTTAGAGGTTAAATTACATCCAAATGATCAATACTTCAACAATGACAGGTTCGCTTCATACAAAATGCAAACAAATAATTATGTTACTTTTCAGCTACCAGCAGTGGCGTAGCTGATACAAGGGGGACGAGGAGGCAAGGCAACTTCAAAGGGGAAAATTTGGCGAAAATAATCAATAATGGGCTAAAAAGAACAAAAAGGCATAAAAATCTAAAATATCAGGGCGGCCATCATCCCACAGGCAAGAGGATGCCAAGACTTCTCGCAGGGGAGGCAGCGAATTGCATACGCACCAGAACATCCCTTTGTTTAGCAAACTACCAGATTGCCCATCCCTAGGTTTTCGTTGAACCAAAACGGTATTTGCGTCTCTTCCAAAGTACTTTTTCTGGCAGACTCTGACCCTGTTGTCCCATTCTTCAGCTATGAAGATACGCCCTGCGTCACTAACAGCAAGACCCCCAAACCCTGGTCCTCCTATCTGTGGGATCAGAACTTTGTTACTTCTACTCACGTTACGGGTCACGTGCTCATTTTGATCTTCATCAATTTCAACAATACTATCTGTACAATCGACTATATTTTTACGAGCTGCAATGACTTTGATGACGTCATTTACCATCCCATATTTGGCCGCTCTAAATTGCCAGCCATCGCCTGGCAGTGGCGTAGCTGCCGGGGGGGGCAGGGGGGGGGCAATTGCCCCTGGCAAATATTGCCTATTTGGGCCCCGCCCCCTACCCCCCCTAGTGCAAGGAAAAAAGGGAAAAGGAGGAGAAAGAGGAAAAAGAGAGAGAGAGAGAGAGGAAGGGAGGAGAGATGGGGAATCCATACGATATGCAATACCATACGATTATTATCAATAAGCCTGGCAAAATTGTCTATTTGGGCCCCGCGCCTCTACCCCCCAAGTGCAGGAACATTTGGTAGATTTGGGCCCCGCCCCATACAGGCTTGCCCCCCCCCCCTCTGGAAAAAATCCCAGCTACGCCGCTGTCGCCTGGTGATACTCTGTTGTCGTCTCGCAAAATTTCTTTGCCATCAGTGACACCGAACTTAAAAACCCCTTCAGCCCCTGTAATTAATAGTTCGGTTTGTGGATACTGAGAGCGAAACAAGAGATATAAATCTATAATTGGAACAAAATTCAATGGAACAACTAGTGCGGAATCACTCAGAACGTGTCTCATCTCCCCACGATGCACCACTTCCAAATTGCGTAAAATCAACTTTCCCGTCTGCCCATTTGAATTACGTACTCCAATGACTACTAAGTTGTAATTTACCGCAATACATGTTGGGTCTATGTCATGTTCTTCGATAGCAAATGAGGATTGATAGCTGAAAGACGTAGTCGAGTAGAAGTGCACGAATCTGTCACGTGCACAGACTATGGCTAATGTTTTCGCGTCAGTATTTTGGCCGATGCAAGCTACACCAACTGGATGGTAATTCCACACACGTGAATATGGAGAAGCCGCTGGCGAAAGACTATGAATCTTCTCTAGGCAATAGCCCGTTGATTCATGGTACTACTACTACTACTACTACTACTACTACTACTACAAAGTTCTTAGGGCGCAATTCGCAAAGAAAGCATCGTTGCGCTTACAGTAAAAAACAAAATACATAAGAAAACCAGTTCAGAATAAAACAGTTCAGAATAAATAAGTTTTGAGTCTCTGTTTGAAAAGAGTGACCGATGGCGAAAGTCTGATTTCTGTTGGTAATGAGTTCCAGCGCTTAACACCAGCTACAGGGAAACGACGATCACCGGCGACACTGATGGATCTATCAGCCAGGAGACGCGTGGTGTCATTACTTGATCTGAGAGTCCTTTGAGGAATATAAGGAGTCAGTTTGTTGGAGATGTACTTCGGAGCAAGGTTGTTGAGAGACTTGAAGATATACAGAAGAATTTTGAAACTGATGCGTTTATCAATGCTGAGCCAGTGGAGAGATGAGACTAATGGGTGAGCTTCGACTCGACGCCCAACAGCAAAGATGACACGCGCGGCGGAGTTCTGAAGTCTTTGGAGACGGCTTATGTCTTTTGCAGAGAGCTGAAGGAAGAGTGCGTTACAATAGTCGAGCCTGGAGAGTATCAGTGCTCTTACTGCATGATGGCAGGTCTCTTGATTGATGTAACACCGGATACGCCACAAGTTCTTTATCTGGAAGAGCGTATTTCTGCGGAGAATGTTAACATGAGCAGTAAGAGACATGTTGGAATCAAAGTGACAACCCAGGTTGCGAATGACAGAAGATAGATTGATAGTGGAGTCACCGATGGTGAGTTGAATGTTCTGTATGTCTAGGAGCTTGAGATTATGATTTGATGCTGCAATGAAAAACTCAGTCTTGGAGTCGTTGAGTTTCAGATAATTGGCGGTGAGGCAAGATTTTATGTCAGCAATGCAGCATGATATCTTGTTTAATGCCTTGATGATGTCATCAGGATTACGCGGGTTAAAAGCAACATACAATTGCGAGTCATCAGCATACTGATGGTAACTGATGCCGTGTTTCCTCGCAATTTCACCGATGGGCTTGGAATATGTGGTGAACAAAAGAGGTCCGAGGACTGATCCTTGTGGCAGTCCGAAATCAGTGGTAACTGGGTCTGACATGGTGCCGTTTATGTTCACACGTGATGACCATCCTTTAAGATATGAGCCAAACCACTCAAGGGCTGTCCCAGTTACAGCATATTTCTGCTCGAGACGGTTCAACAGTATGGCGTGATCCACCGTATCAAACGCCGCACTCATATCAAGGAGTACGACGAAAACAGCCTTTTGGAATCAATATCACACATTATGTCATCCTGAACTTTCATAAGAGCTGATTCAGTAGAATGGTGAGCACGGTAAGCAGATTGCAAAGGATCGCACATGTCATTCTTATTCAGATGTTCAACAAATTGCTCAGAAGCGCACTTTTCGATGACTTTGGCGACAAAGCTCAGGTTACTTACTGGTCTATAATAATCTTCAACTCATCTTTATTTGCGGAAAGTTTCTTGAGCAACGGGGTGACAATTGTGTGGTGAGCAGCATTCGGGAAGACACCAGAGCTGAGAGATTTGTTCACAATGTTGGTGATTACTGGTATGTGACTGTCAAGATGATTTTTCACCTCATCTTCAGACATTTTGTTAAATTCATTGAGAGGCATACAATTTGGATCACAGGTTTCCTTGAGCTTGGTGGTAGATGGTTTGTTGGAGTCACTTTCTAATTCTTCACGGATTGTTGCAATTTTATGAACAAAGAACCGAGAGAATTTGTCAGACAATTCAACAGGGTTGTCGTGACTTGGCAGGGGTTTAGCACCCTTGTTTAGCAGAGTGTTTACAGTCTGAAAAACTGTTTTGTTGTCGGCACCTGTGAGTTTTTCAGTATAGTAAGATTGCTTAGCTTTGACAATGGCTTCTTAAGAAGCATTTGTCGCAACATGAAACTCCTTGCGATCAGTTTCTGATTGAGAATGATGCCATCTACGCTCAGCACGACGTTTTTCATGACGTGCGTCATGAACATTGTCATTGTACCAGGGTTGACGGGTTTTAACTAGACGCGAGCGTGTCCTTCCAGGAGCATGCTCATCCAGGAGGTCATGGCAAGTCGTATTATACTGGTCAAAGTACGCGTTAACATCAACAGATTCAGGAATGTTGTGTAAGTGCTCATTCAGAGAGGCTGTAAAAACGTCGTTGTCAATGGAGGAGTAATTGCGAAGTGTTATTGTTGTTCGTTGGGGCGGTGGTTTCTGGAGATTCAGCTGAAAGTGCACAGGGTAGTGATCTGAGACAGCCTGTGGATAAGAATCACTATCCACCACGAGGTTATCATTCGAACAAGAAATAACGTGATCGAGAATGTTACCAGATCTGTGGGTGGGAGTTTTTTGATGCTGGGTGAGATTTGCAGATGACAGAATTTGGGCATATTGTTTGACATCTGGCCGATGTTGTTCATTCCAATGTATGTTTACGTCCCCGGCAATTAGTAGTTTTCCTGAATTCCGAAAGGAAATCAGATGTCCGAAACCGATTGCTCTTTGAGGGAGGAGGACGATAAATAACAACAATGTTCAGGTGGTTGGCATTGTCTGTTATGATTACAGATTCAAAGTAGGTAGTACTTGGTTGGTCTGATCTGACATGAAGGTTTAACTGAGTTTTATACACAACGGCAATTCCGCCTGCATGATTTCCACCTGATGGGCGTGGAAAATTAAGAAATGTGTAACTAGGTGGTGTACTCTCACCAATGATGACATGCTCGTCGGCAAACAACCATGTTTCTGTTATCGATGTCATGTTCTATAATGTAGTCGGAGAACAATTCTGTTTTGTTTCGTATGGACTGCATGTTCCACTGACAAACATTGAGTTTCGTTGGAGCCGTGTCGTGCCTTTGTAACTGCTTCAAATTTGAGAGGTTAGCACCACGAGCGGGTAAGATGGTTCTGCTGTTAGTGTTCTTTCTAGTGATTATTGTAGGAATGGGACGCTGAGTTTTGTTGAAAGCTCGGTATCCACGTCTGGTGGGTTTAACATTGCAAATGTTCAATTCTCTCAATTTTCCATATACATCACATGGTACCCTACATGTAGGACTACCAGTAGATGGTTGAAGACTTAATAGCTCCTCTCTAGAGTAACACAAAGAAGGCATATTGATCATATTGACTGATGTAATCAATATATACCAAATAGCTAAAATCAACAATTGTAGTCTGGCCATTAGGTGTGAAAAATCAAGTCCAATCCAATATTCAAGTGATTATCAAGTCCTGCTTTATGAACAACTGCAAGAACTACCACTGTGTAATAGAGATAGACACTGGCACTTTAAGCTTCTCCAAAAATGATGAAAATGTCCCCAAAAATCCAGTCAAAGCGATGTAACAGCAGAATTTTTGGTCAGGTAGTAAAAGAACACAAGTATTAAACACTAGTATTAGGTATGTCACAGTGGCTGCACAATAATTCTGCTACACTGTGCATGCAAGCATAACAGTTAATTGAAAAGGGCGCGCTTCAAATTTGGCCAATTTTAGAAAACATCCATGTCGATAAATGAATTTCTTCATATGCTTCATTTATCCAAATTGTTTGAATTTTTAATATATGGTGTGTGAAGCCTTCCCGAGGCTACCATCGGGTCCCACAAAATTAAAAATTGTTTTGTTTAAGAACTACTGCCTGTTTTTATGGATTTTTGAAGATCGCTCATAAATCAGTAAATATAGGCCTACTGAAGTAAAGGAACTACCACCATTTAGCTGAAATACTAATCTTTCTTAGCATGTAAATTAATTCCGTCGACAACAAATGAAACACTTCCTAAAACCAGTTGAAGCAAAACATTAATCAATGTTTTTTTTAGGGAGTAATTTTCCAAACCACAATAGCTCTAAGCCATTGTGTGTGTCCAAGGCCATACTATTTTTGTATACGCGGTACAGTAAAATTGCTGTTCATTTGACCGATTATCCTCCCATGTTAATCCAGATGACAAAATGTTAATTTAAAGTCTCATTGCAACTGAATTTTAATTTTTACTTTTCGGACTTGGCTTTGAGTAATGGTGACACATACCATGTTTACAGTAAAAATGAAAATTATATTCCAGACACCGTCAAAATGTCAAACTTTTAATTTTTTTTGTATTGTTTTTAAATAATTAACTGCAGTTCATTTATTCAACCTTATAACAGGATCATACTTAAAAGATTTATGATGAATGAACAGACGCTCATTAAATATTGAAAAAAAACCAAAATTACTCATGCCTAATTTGCATAATAATATCATAAATACATAATTAGCTGTAATTACCTAATTTGCATAATTAATTACTTTTTGTGTATTTTTTGTCGTCAATTGAAAGAACTTTGTATACATATGTGTGCAAAAAAAACCGCACCTTTATATCATGTACGGTTTTCTATTGGCATCAATTTTGCATATTAATAAGCTGAACTTAGTCATTTTTTGAGATTTAATTTGTCTGCAGATTGGTCGAAATGGCTAAAATAGTATATTTGATTAATTTATTATAATTATTCAATGATGGATTTTTAATTTTGTTTTCTGTAATGAAGTCAGGAAAGATAGGCATTTAACATGTGCTATTTAAATTAACGCTGTTTTTCCAAGCAAGCGTCCAAATAAACCTTCAAAATCTCGAAATGTGCCAATTTTGTCATTACAGCCATTTGTGGCAGGATTTCATTCCATCTACGAGCATCTTTAAATTGACATTACATCACAATGCATTGACCGATTTCAATTCTGTTTTTGATTTTGATGCTTTAATAAAGCTTAATAATGTAGGAACATTAAATAACACGTTTCTGCTGCGATTATTTTTGAGGTGATATACCTACTAGTATAGTTCTGGTAGTGGAGCTCAAGTTAGATTCGCAGAAATCAGATGAAATTCAGAGAGCTGATGTGGAGTGCAACCATTAGGCGCAACAATCAATATGTTATCAGTATGGTATACTTGTCGCACGATATCAACTGTGAAGTCTGGAGCTCCATGACATATGGCAATGACGTCATCATGGGTACCACTTGACGCCCTTGTATCGTCAACTTCAGTGGCCATGTCAACACCGCGGATGAAACAAAGGCCATGAGGCCAAGCTTCAGTGGTATACGAATTTAGGTAAGTCCATGATTTTGCTTCTTCTGCAATGGAAAGCAATTAGAAAAGATACAATTGGATTTTTGTTGAAGTTTCTTAGTGTTGCTTCTTTTATTTAGTATAGAAATTACATATAGGGCCAGCTTGTGTTCCAATTGAATAATCTCGGAGATCATCTGTCCCTAAGATTTAAAGGTAATATCCATGATGGAACTGCATTATCGGGAACTTTCATTGTTACACATTGTAATGCCCGGACCAAAAATGACCGAATGGTTTGTTCATTGCGAAATAAAACAGCTTTCATGTGCTTTTTGAAATGTGAAAATTGACCGTTTTGTTCTGAAATATCAAATTTTTACGAACATACCTTATTTTGAACCTTAATTGGATCTTATAACATCGCGGATTAAAATCAAGGTATTATAATTATTTTAAGAATTCTTTGTCATCTCGCCAGAAGCATCACGAATTATTAATTCAAGTCCTATATTTTGGCTACGTTCTTTAACACACAAAATAACGATCAGACAGGTCAACTAATAGCACTCTTAACGTGGGTCTACTTTATGGGTGTGGTGGTAAAATCCTAACATTTCCCGCCTATTACGAGCTGAACAAACTATAGATTGCAGTGAAAGGCCCTTTTGCCTTGGTTGCTTCATGTATCGTACTCGGCGAATCGCATAAAGCACTTCACGTCTTGGGGACAGTTTGTAGCAAACTTTTATTCGGCATTTTGCAAAATCACAGCGATATGATTCAAGCCACACTTACCGTGTTTAGTTTCATCTGGTTTTAGACAGTATGACTCGTGAGAAACAGTGAACACCACCTTAAAGTCATAAACATACAAGAATATTTTTACAAAAAACATGCACATCTATTAAAACACATTTTTTGCTTCAACTCAATTATGCTTGTATCAATTACCTAGCCGGTAACCGGCTAGGTCTTGATTTGCTATCAGATCTTTCTTGCTGGTAACAAACTTCCTCCTACATGTTACATCTTCCAACGATGTCACTTGCATATATGAATCTGCTATATCCAGTGCCTATCGGGTGGATACAGAATTGGGGTCAAAGGTCAGTAAGGGGTCATTTCCGGTATATAACCAATACATTTAAAATGTTTCTACTGCCACAAATTACATAGCACAATGAAGTCACATGCAACGTGATATGCATCGGTTGTACCCAGTGTCTACAGGGTGTACACAGAATTGGGGTCATTTATTTCCGGTCGGATCCTTTAAAATCTGCGAGACCTCAATAGCCGTCTTATTCTTAATCTTATGATGTATTCGCATCTACCGAGTGGCCTTGTTACGGGTATAGTTACACACAACAGTAAGGCGGCCACGCACGTCTACGTCTACGTCTACGTTGATACTTGGCAGGATCCATTTGGACGTGCGGCCAAGGAATTGTGACTTATGCTTAGGTGCGGTGCAAAGTCCATTGTGCAGCGGTGCTTATATATACATCTGTACATGGTGATGACAGCCATCGTGCAAGTAAAAGACCGGACCCACTTAGATGAAGGATGTGTCAGCTCCCCGGAATGCCTCCACCGAAGGAGAGGTCAACAGTGATGCGTGGAGCGCATTCCACCAGATTATGGTGCGTGGGAAGAAAGCATTCTGGTAGAGTTGGATGCGGGCTGGTATTATCTGATATCTGCTAGGGTGGTACTGTCTGGTATTGGTTGCTAGCATAGGTGTTACATACTGAGCAGGATTGATGGCTATGGCATTGGTGTGGATTTTATACATCATGATGAGGCTGGCTGCTTGGCGGCGTTTCTCGAGGGACTCCCATTCAAGCTCTTGCAACATGGAAGTCACGCTGTCTCGGTGATGGTATCTTTTCAGCACAAACCTAGCCGCCCGGCGTTGGATCATCTCAACACGATTGACATCCTTTTTGCTGTATGGATTCCAAATCACACTACTGTACTCCACATGAGGCCGAACAAGGGAGAAGTATGCTTGTTGGCGTAGTTTCTGTGGACATCCCCTAAGATTGCGACGGAGGAGTCCAAGGATTTGGTTGGCCTTCCTGGTAGCATTCGTGATGTGAGTTTGCCAAGAGAGGTTAGATGAAAGTGTCAATCCCAGATATGGTGACTCTGCAACAGTGGTCAGCTGGCTACCTCCGAGGTTGTACTCCTTGTTGATGTTATTGCGACGGAGGGTGAAGCACAAGACATGGCATTTCTCAGTATTAAATTGCATTTGCCAAGTTGACGACCATTGGTGAAGGCGATTGAGATCTTGTTGCAGCAGGTCACAATCGTTGGTATTGTTGATGGGCCTATACATGAGACAATCATCGGCGAATAACCGGAGTTTGGATGTAATGCCAGACGGAATGTCATTGATGAAAGATAGAAAAAGAAGTGCCCTGCGGTACCCCCGATGTAACCTGGACAAAATCAGATGATTCCCCATCAATGATTACGCGTTGGGAGCGCCTGGTCAGGAAGAATTTTATCCATTGAAGCAGTGAAGCATTAATGCCATAATGGTGTAACTTAGTAAGCAGACGTTGGTGTGGAACTCGGTCAATTGCTTTGCTAAAGTCTAATACAACTGCATCAACTTGCTGACGATCGTCAAGAGCCTTAGCGAGATCCTGTGATGTGATGATGAGCTGGGTTTCACATGACCGTTGAGGGCGAAAACCGTTCTGAGTGTCAACAAGGATCTGGTGTTTATCATAATGGTCCATAACCTGACTGTATAGAGGCCGGTCGACTGCATATCCGTTTTTACACGCTTTTCAATACGGAATAAATGCTAATCTCTCGGACATCATCCAAGCAGCCAAAGTTCATTTCCCATTGAAAAGCGTGTAAAAACGGATATGCAGTTTACTGTTCTGATATTATGTGTTCAACCAGCTTGCAGCATATCGAAGTGATGGAGACAAAACGATAGTTGCTCGGGATGCTCTTATTTCCTTTTTTGTAAATGGGAACGATGTTTGCGGTTATCCAGTCAGCGGGTAAAATACCAGAATCTAGAGACTGCTGGAAAATGAATGTCAAGATTGGTGACACCTCTGCGGCATAATCCTTCAAAATCCTGGCAGGGATCATATCTGGGCCTGTCGCTTTCCTGATTTTGAGATCTTGGAGAAGCTTAAGAACCCCGGCATTTGTCACAGAGATGTGATCCATTGGTTGAACTAAGGGCTCACCCATATCTGGTATGTTGGTGGTATTTCAGTGGTGAAGACTGACTGAAACTGTCTGTTGAAAGAAGATGCTTTACCCTTTGCACTGACAATGACACTGGTTCCATCTTTAAGAGAAGTGATGTTAGATGAGTCTTGTTTCTTTGAACGGATGAAACTCCAGAAGGACTTGTTGTTTTTGTCCTCTAGGTCACAGCAGATTTTGTTCTGAAATTTTGTTCCCAGTAATTTTGTTTGATTTCCTTTTTCAGATCCTTTTGATAGAGTTTGTATTCACTCCAATCTTGAGATTTTTCTGAGCGTTTTGCTTTGTTGTAAAGTCTGTTTCTTTTTTGCCTTCCTTCTAACATCATTTGTAATCCATGGGTTGGATTGACTCTTCTTGGATAACTTAGTTGGAATGTGTTTTTCCATGAGATTGATGAGAGTACCTTTAAAATTGTCCCAGTTATCTTGCAAAGAGCAATTCTCAGGATGGTTGACAAGAAAACATTGCTGGAAATCTAGAAGATCATGTTGCATACTCTCGGTGTTGGCCCTGCTATACATGAAAACTTTACTCTGAGCTTTTTTGCTAATTTTGGGCTTGAAGTTCAACTTGGTGACTCGTTCTTTTGCACCCTCAAAACGATAACTTAGAGGTGACAAAGATTGAAGACTACGATTACATCAAAGACAACTATTTCAATGTTTCAAATATTTTTTTCAATAACATTATCTGAGGCTTTGTGGCTGATTATACTGTACTTTGATAAATATTAATCCAAATTCAGTTCAATTATGCCTCTTAAGTGACGGTGTACCATATATATAAGCTTTTCATTGGATTTGGCAGCCATTTTGAAAAGCGTCCTCAACTGTGACCTCCTGGTAGCTACCTATTGAAATCTCAATTTAGCGTTACATTACTGTCATCAATACTTAAACCAAAATCTGGTCAATTATACCTCATAATTGACTATGGTAACCGTATAATGCTTTTCTTTGAATTTTGGTGTCATTTTGAAGAGCGTCCCCAACTGTGACCTCCTGGTACCTTCTTATTAATATACCGACTTATTTATATATTACTTTCATAAATACAAATCCATAATTTAACCAATTCTATCTTTTATCCGCCTATTTTAAGAGCATAATTGCTTTTCATTGGATTTTGGCAGCCATTTTGAAAAAAAAAGCGCCCTCACAGGAAAGTTTTCAGGATACAGGATTTTTACCTTATACATTCTTGTTCCTCAGTTTCTCCTTTCATGTGTGGGACCTAGCTCATTTTTAACCTGGTCTATTTGGCCGTTTTTCAGCATAGCTGTACATGTATGATAGGTAATAACAAGATGAGCAACAGCTTCACTGAGAGACGTTTTTTCTGGCAACACTGTCATTAAAATATTATCAAATCGAGGCTCCCTTTACGGTGTATTGATTTCTTTTGGTACATTATCAACCCTAATCAGGATTTTCAGTGAAAGTAAATGCTCAAAATCCATATTTTTCCACACTACCTTATAATGTCAACAATCCTAAAAAGTTCAAAGTTTCTGGCAACACTGCTCTCCAGTAAAACAATTACCAGAACTTTTTTTTCTATAGATAGGTAGACCAATACCTTATCTACCTACCCTGCAAAAAATAATTTAAAAAATGCACCACTTTGGAGGTTACGTCATTTTCAAAAAGATCATTTTTTTCATAATTAAATTAATGAAAAACACCCCTATTTTACAAAATGGTATCTAGTTTAGTTTAGTTTTTATTTAGCATTGCAACATATACAAAAATACAGAAAAATGGTAAGACATCAAGTACAAAGCATCAAAATTTAACAACAATAATAAAATGTGCACAAACCACAAAATGCCATCCCAGATTGGAATGGCATACACGCCACAACACCAAAAGTTGCAAGGCAAGGATAGCCCATAAAAGCCTGGCTACGTATGCAGGCTTATTTCCAATGGGGTCCCAAAACAAAAAATGGCTGTGGACGTGGAGGAAAAAAGACAAAAAAAGAGACATTTGGACATAAGCCTACATACGTATAAATTCTGCAGATTCCTGCTTCAAAGCACTATCAGCCAGGTGTTTTTTGACAGCCTTTTTGAAAGCCATCCTGTTGCTTATGGACTGAATTTGAGGCGGCAAGTCATTCCAATCTAAGATGGCATTATAGTAGAAGGCAATACCTTTGACTCTGGGCACAAAGAAATTAAAATTACTAGATCTGGTACGATGGGTATGAGCACTTGAGGTTCTAATGAAGTTGTTTCTGAGGTATCGTGCACCAGTATCATTGAAGATGTTGAATACGTGGTTAAGCCTACCATAAGATCTACCATATTGAAATAATTAATTGTTTTGTTTACTTCATTTTTGGAAAGGACAAGGATGGATACTTCATTGTATTATAGAAGATTATTTTAATTCACGTTCTTCATACAGAAATATGACCTAATATTTAAGCATTTTTCCAGTTGTGAAAAGGGTAAAAATAGTGAAAATTGGGTCAATTCATATTTTGGCCGTTACCATGGTAACCATAGATGAAGAGGTAAAATTTTAACCAAATTTATACATGTTGACTCAATGTCTAACCATGTGCAATGTATAAAGAAAATCGATTTTTTGAAGTCTGCCACCACATCTTTGATTTTTATACACAAGGTCTCTTAAGTGTTTTCTTTCATTTTTATCTCGCTACTTTTGTTTCAAATGTAACGTGAAAACCTTCCTGACAGTTATTTACTAATATTATAACTATTGTTATAATTTTTGGAATAACAAAACTTCAAATTTGCCCGAAATCGTATATTATGGCTTTAATAAAAAATATGACAACTAGGATTTAAAAATATGAGTTAAAATCAAATCAAATCAAAAATCAAAGAGAGGTGCTTGCGGGGTTCGAACCAAGACCGAACTTCCAAATACATGTATTTACCAAGCCATACCAGAGATATGATTAATTCGGTGACAATAATAGCAATGTTATTCCCACTCAGTGGCTCACTCGTGTATTCTATTTCTGGAATGAATTAACACCGTCCAAATAATATAACAAAAACCTTTATGCTGACTTTTAAAATTGTTTGAACGTTGGGAGTATTATTTTGAAGTTAAATAACCAACAATGGACAATTGACAATGAAAGTTTCTTTGCAGGAAAAACATCGGCCGTACAATATATGGCGTGACAGTAGTCGCGCACAAAGATAAACATGTCAACATGTTCAATATGCGACTAGAAATATACCCCAACCAAAAATCACGAAATTTTCAGGCAAGCTAACTTTAGTTATTCTATAACATGACACCCATTTTTGATTCCGGCGCTTTTTGTTGCTTGATGATATGAACATTTTTGTGTTCGTGACATGCAATTTTTCTCATTTTCCGAGCTACTTTGGACATGTTCAAGCTTCTTTTTTTCCCATTTAATTCAAGTTTTACACGTTATTTGTTGCTTTACACAAATGTTTGATATCTTATCTGTGGTCAGGGTACATAAATGAAGCAATATACAACCCGTGTCTTCCATTACTGGAGCTATTTTGATAAAAAGCGTTTGCCGGCTAAAATTTCAACATTGTGTTACGTAACCCGTGTTCACCAACCCGTATAAATTTAATAAATAAAAAATATTGGCGATAAAGAATACCCGAAGGGACAGAAGCTAAATTGAGGAATTAGCGACAACCTCGAAAGAAATTGCTTTTCAGACCGTTGCTAATTCCTTCTTAAAACATTTTTTTTAAGTAATTTTTTAACATGTTTTGAGAATTTGCAGATTTGGTTTATATTTTCTTTAAAAAGTGGTCATTGGGTGTAACTTGCTGATGAATAAAGTTTGCGTTGGCATTGTTTGATATCGATGCATACACACCCCTGAGTATAGGTTCTACATGTTATGATACAGCCCCTGGGGTATATTGGGCTATTCCACTTAAAAGTACACACTACCCCTGTGGAAGATTTTGGAAATATCGTCAACAGAATTTTAAATGGAATGGGCACATTAGCAGCTCTAATATATCATGTATATCATATAGAATCTAGCAATATGTTGACGATAGTTAGACGATATATATCTTCTAAATATCATGATGACGTTAGACTTGTCTAACTATCAGATATATCGCCATTATTTTTGAAAAGCATGACAGCATCTAGACTAAAGGTGATATTTTGGCATAGAAACTGATGATATTTGGACGATATATACCTCCTAAATATCATGAATCTAGACTTGTTTTAAAGTTTATCACAGAATCTAGAAAGCTGATATTTCGGCTATATATATCATGTAAATATCAGATAGAAAGTAGCGATATTTAAACGATATAGTCTTCTAAATATCATGACGCTAGATTAGTCTACTATCAGATATATCACCATATTATTTTTGAAGTGAATTACAGCATCTAGAAAGGTGATAGATTGGCGATATATATCATGTAAATATCATATAGAAAGTAGCAATATTTTGACGATATTTAGATGATATATCTTTTATATATCATGTGAGCTAGATTTGTCTGTAGTTTCGCGATGTATATCATGTAAATATCATATCGAAACTGACGATATTTGGACGATATATATCTTCTAAGTATTTTCTACATTTTTCGCAACCGAAGTAGACGCGCAGGTACCCACATGAGACGGAAAAACTGATCTAAACCTGCACAACCAGGAACTGAGTAGTTCTTCTTCTGATACAATCACCCCACCTCCTCCGTCACTTATGGACTCTCATTCCTCATCTAGGACGGATATTGGTGCTTCTATCAATATCTGTCATTGGAATGCTCGCTCCATTCGTAATAAGACAATCACATGCTCTGACTATATGTTAGAGCATGATGTAGACGTCATGTTTCTTACTGAAACATGGCTAACAACCACTGACAATGTTGTAATTGCCGAATTAACACTACCAGGCTATAATTTCTTGACCATCCCCAGAGGTTCATGTACCTTTGGCGGTGGCCTGGGAGTATTATATAAAGTGGCTCTAAAATTGCAGCTTTTGTCTTCAGATTTTTGTGCTACTACATTTGAGCATGCTATTATCAGTGACAAACAAAATAAAGTGATGTATGTGTTGGTTTATAGGCCATACCCATCACCAACAAATGGCCTAAAGACATCAGAATTCTTAAAGGAGTCTGATGTCTTTTTGACACATATCAATTGTTATGGCACAAAAACTATAATGCTCGGTGATTTCAATATCCATGTGAACACCCCAGATAAATCTGATGCCAGACATTTCATGTCATCTTTTGATGAAGCAGGTTTTTGTCAACACATCATTGGCCCCACGCACATATCAGGAAACACTTTAGACTTAATTCTGTCCCATCCTGAGGATTGTCTAGTTATGAGTACTAGTGTTGGTGTTCGTCTGTCTGATCATAATGTGACCCATTGTGCTCTAAATCTCCAAAAACCTGAAACAACCAATGAAACCCGGTCATTTCGCAATTTCAGGAAGATCGACCATGCTTCATTTCACAGTGATCTTGCCCAATCATTTAATTCAAATATGACTCCAAGTAATGATGTCAATGAACTGACTGTTCTTTATAATGATACTGTTACCAATTGTCTAAACAAACATGCCCCAATTACAAGTAGAAACTGCAACGCAAGAAAACGACAGCCTTGGTACAATGAGGACATACACGTGGCTCGTCGTGGGAGAAGAAAGCTTGAGAAGAAATGGCGGAAAACCAAGTCTGAGGTTTACCACCAACAGTATATTGAACAGAATAAACTGGTTAATTCCAAGATTAATGAGTCTAAACAAACATATTACAGAGAACAATTTGATAATGCTGACATTAAGTCTACATTCCGCATTGTTAATTCATTATTGGACAATGACAAAAAGATCTTGCCTAACCATGACTCTGAAAAGAAATTGGCTTGTGACTTTGCTTCATTTTTCACAGACAAAGTTTCAAATATTCATTCAAAACTTAAAACAGAACAATGTAAAGTAGATTCAAGAAGTAAAAGTAGTGTAGATAGTACAGTTAAGAGTAATGTAAGTAGTACACCTAAGAATGACTCATATGACCAATCTGTTTCATGTAAACTCTCAAGGTTCAAAGCTCTGAGTGAGGAAGATGTTGTTGATTTGGTGAATAACTCTAATGCCAAAAGTTGTTTGCTTGACCATGTGCCAACATGGTACCTTAAGCAACACACTTCTGTTTTTATACCTGCCTTAACACATGTGATAAATATGTCTTTGTCTACAGGTATATTTCCAAATATTCTCAAACATGCCATAATCAATCCCATCATAAAGAAACAGTCTCTTGATCCTAATGATCTAAAAAATTATCGCCCTGTTGCTAACATCCCATTCTTGTCAAAACTAATTATTGAAAAACATGTTTTCAGGTGCATCAATGAACATATGGAAGAGCACAATCTAGGTGAGGAGCTTCAATCAGCTTACCGATCAGCACACAGTACCGAAACTGCACTCCTACAAGTTAAAACTGATATTATGTCATGTCTTTATAATCAGCAAGGTGTGTTCCTGGTCCTGTTAGACCTATCTTCCGCTTTTGATACACTCACTGCAAAAACAAGTGTTTATATTTAAACACCATATTGTGTTTATCAGAGCAACACTTAATAAACACATAATTCATGTTAATGGTCTAACACTAATGTTAATTTTTCTAACACTAATGTTCATAAATTAACACTTGGTGTTATATTACAAACATTAGTGTCTGTAATATAACACCAAGTGTTAATTTATGAACATTAGTGTTAGACCATTAACATGAATTATGTGTTTATTAAGTGTTGCTCTGATAAACACAATATGGTGTTTAAATATAAACACTTGTTTTTGCAGTGCTGTTAAAAAGAAATCTGTTTTTTAACGGTAGAATACCGGAGTCCCAGCTGCCAGTATTTTACCGATAAAATACAGCGACCGTAAAATACAATTTCCCGTTAATTAAAAAAAAATCTGTTTTTTAACGGTAAAATACCGGAGTCCCAGCTGCCAGTATTTACCGATAAAATACAGCAACCGTAAAATATAATTTCCCGTTAATTTATTTGTCATGACGATATTTTAACAGTAATTGATGTTAAAAAACCTAAACGTATAACTTACCGGTAAAAAACAGGAACCGTAAATACAGTTGCTAAAAGAACAACCGTGAATTTAGTGACACGTACTCTAGAAATTATAATTAAAAGTACGGTCTTAATAGTGAATCTGGCAGAAAAATTAATGTATTTGTTTGAAAATATAAAATCCGTGGTGTCAAATTGGATTTTCCCTTTATTTTATTTTTCCCGCAAGCCGTGTTTTTACAGTTTCTCTTAAAAATACAGGTTTTTTTAAAGAAAACTGTAAAAGCACAGTTTACATGCGTGTCTAGGTGTAAAAAGACGGCATCTTACTTTCAAATCACAGCAGGTTCTCTCATTTGCTGTTAAAATACGGACCGCATTCTGAAATTACGTTTGATATTATTTTAAATAACGGTAAAATGTGAATAAATGGGATTTGCCTTTTATTTCATCGTAAATCGTTAAAAAACGATGTAAACTGTATTTTTTCACCTGTAAATTTACAGTTATTTTTTACAGTGTACGGTTGAGCATAGCGTACTCGTCAGAAGAATGGCAAATGAGATCGGCCTCTCTGGGACTGCACTAACGTGGTACAAGTCATATTTTGCTGAAAGATCTACTAAAGTGTGCATTAACGGTACCATCTCAGACTCACGAGACATGAATTATGGACTCCCGCAGGGCTCCATTGTTGGACCGGGCTCATTTAAGATCTATACCATACCTATTGGCCGTATCATCAGAAAACATCAAATGTCATTTCACATGTATGCTGACGACATTCAACTTTATACCAGTTTTAATCCTGCGGACACATCTTCCATTCAAATTGCTCTTTCACGGCTAGCTACTTGTATCTCCGAGATCAAACTGTGGATGTCAATGAACATGCTCATGTTAAATGACACCAAAACTGAGTTTTTTGTTGCCGTGTCGAGAAATAATAAGCTCAAGATGCCTCCAGTTCACCTCGATCTTGGAAGTGATATCATCCATCCTTCCGATACTGTACGGAATTTGGGCATTTTATTTGACACGCACATGCTTATGTCACCGCATATATCCGGACTTTGTAAATCTATTACTTTTCAGCTCCGCAACATATCTCGTATTCGCCGGTTCCTGGACACAGACTCATGTCATCACATTGTTAGATCTCTGGTACTTTCTCGCTTAGACTACGGCAATGCTCTTCTGTTAGGATCCAACAAAACAGATATTGCCAAACTTCAACGCATGATGCAGTCATGTCTACAGTAGAATTCATCTCGACCTTTGCAGGACTTAGCCCCATTAAAAGCTATTGGACCAAGAGGACACTCATTGAAACAGCTCAACTGATAAAATCGGATCTTCTCTGGTTGTGCACAAGTGTCTGTTTTCATGTGCGATATCGCAATAAAGCTGGTATTCATAGCTTCAGTTGGGTAACCGATTATAAAGGAAACGAAAGGAAACAATGGTATGTGTGGCTTTGTTCACGAAATCAGACAATGGCGTGCTTTTTGTAAACCAGCATTCTTGAAAATGAGCAACATAATGATTGTTGACTTAACACGGTTTGGAAATAATTTCTTCATATTTTTGGTGTTATCTGTCTTCCTAAAACACAAAAGTACGACCCTCTCCAAACACCTAAATTAGCTAAAAATTTAGGACATGTTACAAAACTATATTGTCTAGAATTTTAGAAGAGTACTTTTAATATTGGCCGGTTATTTTTCACACAGCGACGTTAACTAGGCAATGTACTATTACCTATAACATTAACTAAAACACCAAAGTACGAATATTTCCAAACATCTAAATTAGCTAAAATTTAGGACATGTTAAAAACTATATTTTCTAGAACCTTAGAAGAGTACTTTTAATATTGGCCGGTTATTTTTCACACAGCGACGTTAACTAGTCATATCCCCATACTTTTAACGTAGGGCTATTTGTAGAGGTCACGCGTCAATGGGAACTTGAGCACTGTGTATTGTGTATAGGAAAACGGACAGTAACTGCAGTATGGGTTGCAGAATTGGGCTGTCAAACTTATTCATCGCGCTGGCAAGCAAGACCATGCCACACCATATATGGAACAGTTACATTGGCTTCCGATTCATGAACGTATTGTTTTTGGGGCGCCCTCTACGGAGGCGGCCCACAATATAGGCATGAGTTTGTGAGAAGCTTCTAATTTCACTCTTACTAGATTTACTCCGCAATTGTTTTGCTAAAATTATGCCCTTGCTCAGAAATAAAACCACAATATGCTTGGATTTTATTTTATTATTGTTTTCTGTTATGCACAGGATAAAACGGTGTGCGTATATTCTTTGTTTAAAAGACAAAATTAATGGATTTGTAAAAACACCAAATAAATCGAGACCTTTGACCTTTGTAACCACTTTGACCTTTGTAACCAATTTACTACCGCCTCTTAGAACCCGATAGACGGTGACCAACACTATGGACTACAATAGCCTAATCTGAATGGCATAGTCCAATAACCTCAAATAAACAATCATAGTGCAAAATTTGACCTAACTTGCAGAGTATGAGTTTTTGTACCCAAAGTTTCAAAGTCAGGCATCTTATCAAGATTAAGATAGTGATAGTGAAATAACAATTAACATGCTTATCTTACCAAGGTCTTATCTATCTGCATGGGGTAATTGGAAATTATGGTGTAGCCTATTTGTTTTAAGGATGAAACAACTGGCTCCTTTTGCATGGAAATTAGAACAAATTACTATACAAGATGTATCAAAAAGTTTGGTACCCAGCAGTTTTGATAGTAATTGAAAAGCCTGGTTCTTCCAAATGCAATATCGGGTCCCCCTTAAAATGATAAAATGATCAGACCATAAATCTTTTGTGACTGTTTTTTTTATGACATTAATCAACAAATTATGCGGATCCTAGATGTGTCGAGGATGTTATGTTTATGAACAAAACGTTACGTTTGTATTTTCAACATTGTTAATCATTGCTACGTGTATGTTAACAAATGAAAGTTCTGTAATTATTTTAATTCTTCAATGCTAAGTTAGTAAGTATTCTTTTGGATATCATCAAATTGTAAATCTCTAGTCAGATTTTCAGTGTGTTAACAACTATATATCAAAGATGCTACGTTCATGTACAAAACATTAACGTTCTTATCTTGTAAACATTGTATACCCATATAGCTACTTTTATGGAGAATGAATGTTCTGTAATTGTCTTTTATCCTTCATCTCTATTAGATTTTCAGTGTATTAGCAAGTAGATGATGTATATGTATCACAGACGTTATGATGTATATGTATCACAGACGTTATGATGTATATGTATCACAGACGTTATACATTCATAAAAACTTTTCTTTTGGTCAACATAGGGGTAGATCCTCTTCTATACTATCCATCATATACCCCCTGCATAACGAAATTCAACAATATTCAATATCCAAAGCAATATCATCACTACAATATGCCCCAAAATTGAACTCCCCACCCCACATAATCGCAAATTGACACGACAGCTTCATTCCAATTCAATTTATTTCATCCAAAACGGTCCTGTGATACACCTTCCCCAATCAAACACATTTCTCTTGCATTTGATCATCTTCTACTCTTCCCTAGAAAAAATCATTATGATACCAAATCCCCGGGACCAAATCTAAACACCATGCCATGGAATTCACCATATCACGTCCAAGCTCACATAATTTGGGCGCCCCATTCCTTTTTAAAGGAATTTTTATTAAGATATTGCTCCTTGTTTTTAAATGTGTGAATAACATTGCTCCTCCATATCTGGCTTCCAACTTACTTAATTACACACCTTCCCACACTGGACTGCGCTCGTCTGCAGATACCACCCGGTTAGTTGAACATACCATTCACTCCAGGAAACTTCAATCCGCTGCTGACAGATCTTTTTACTTCGCTGCTCCAAAGTTATGGAACCAACTTCCAGCAGCCCTTCGTTCTGCAACATCTCCTCACATATTTAAGAAGAATTTGAAAACATACCTGTTCCCATATTGACTTGTCTTTGTTCATTCTTTGCTCTGTAGTGTATTATTTTATTATGTATCATCACACCCGCTGTGGTCTTCATGAAATGGCGGGCTACAAAAGCCTTGTTGTATGTATGTATGTATAAGTATCATGAAGTTAGAATTCTCTAACTATCGGATATATCGCCATTAATTTAGAAGTGAATCACGGCATCTAAAAAGATGATATTTTGGCGATCATGATATATCATGTAAATATCATTTTGAGAGTAGCAATATTTTGACGATATTTCATGTGAGCTAGATTTGTCTGTATAATAATAGTTTGGAGATATCATGCAGATGTCATATCGAAACTGACGATATTTGGACGATATAATATATCTTATCATGAAGCTATAGGCTTATTTATAACTGACGATATTTCTATGATATTTCTGGTAAACCAGAAGTGAGACTTGATAGTTGTTTGACGCTCTGATAATATTTTCAAATGAAACTTGATAATTGTTTGACACTGTCATGATAGTTTTAAGACGATAGTATCGACGATATTTGATACTTTGTGACGGTATTTTTCAAAAAGACCAATCCTGCACCGTTATGACGTCTTCGGCCTCTGACAAAATTACTGGTTTAGTGGCAAATATATCTTCAAGAGAAAATGTACAGACAAATGTAAAAACCACTCCAAATTTGAGTGGAATACCATCTTAGTGTCTATTCAAAACAGAGCAGTTCAATGTCTGGTATATGCAGTACCACTCTTTTCAGGCGCGTAGCCAGCATTGTCAGTCCGGGGGGGGGCAAACGTCAGTATCGTCCCTATTTTCCCTCTCCTTTCCTTTCTTTCTCTCTTCCCCTTCTTCTTGTGCCCATTTTCCCGCTTCTCCGTCCCCATCTTAGGTGTCGGGGAGGGGGTGGAGTCTGCCCCTGCCCCCCCCCCCCACCGCTAGCTACGTAACTGGCTCTTTTCAAAGATTCTAAGCGAGTGATTAGAATTTCTTTGACATCTATGGTTCAATGCATAGGTATCGCGTGAACGTTGTAGTGCAGGGGGATTTATATAAAAATTGTATTCATCTAGGCCTAATTGGTAATTAATCCTGTTACATCATTACTTCGACAGCGAATAATACCTTTCATAAATCAATATATTATTGAAAACTAACACTCGGATGTTTTGCAAAAGTTCATTCTACGTGCTTAATTTATTGTTGTTAATGAGTTATGTACGTTTTACTAAAGTGTTGTTGTTTCAGCCTTCTTTACAACATAACTCAAGAACCATGGGATCTACAGAAGTATCTGTGATATTTGAATTCTTCTACACGCTCGCTATGAAAATGATCAATGCAATGCAATGTTTGCTCGCTACCATTCGCAAGATGTTGTAAACTACCAAATCGCAACAGTTTAAAATAGTTGCTTATACCTTAAGGGATCTGGAATGATATACTAAGAATAGGTATAATAAATGCACATATATGTCAAAAAACGTTGATTTTTGTTATTTTAATGCGTTGCTATGAGGATTTTGGTTGCTATGGGCGGCCATTTTGGATTGTTTTCAGTAGCAGACGATCTCATTTGTGAATAAATGTTACAAACATTGAATTTATAATACAAACGATGAATTAAGTGCACTTGTAATACATTTTATGAGTTGTTTCTCAATGTACTGTATAATTTAATGTATTTCTAGTACAGCCAAAGGCGGCCATCTTGGATTTGATGACAAAGATGGCCAAAAATGGGTAAAATAATGCCTTTAATGGATTTCTCACCACAAAATTAGTCGAAAATGACACCTTAATGACTTCAAACGACCAAAGCGTTCAGAAGATACCGAAAATTCACTTTTTCAAAATGGCCGCCGGCGGCCATTTTGGATTTTGGCGTCTCCCAGCTAATGCCCACACTTTGGTGAGGGACATAGGAGCTTATTTTGTTTAAAATACCCCAAAGTACAAGAATCCATCAAAAAATTGCTGTTTAGAAATGATGGTCACTGGAGGTCCAAAATTGACCCTACTATAATGACAACACTCTGCTATGTAATTTGTAAAAACAGTGATTTTTTGAATATTTTTAGCTTTCAGACCAGAAATGACCCCCTTAATGACCTTTGACCCAAATTCTGTGAATAATTTATAGGCACTGGATATAGCCGATGCATATGTGCAAGTGACGTCATTGTAGGATGTAACATGTAGGAGAAGAAGCATTTTGAAATTTGTTGCCAGAAGAAAGAAGAAGAAAGAAAGAAGAAAGATCCGATAGCATCACAAGACCTAGCCGGTGTCCCGGCTAGGTAACTAGTGGCAAATGGTGGTCATAGACCACAAACCTAGCTGGGGCGTGTTGGTGTTGTGGAGGTATCTGACCCCTGCAAAATGTTCCAAAAATGTTCCCCTGGTCATGAGGTTTGTTGTCACCGAGTTTGAGTCCCGTATTGCTTACAGATGTCCAGAAAATGCAATTTTGATATTTGACCCCAGATGACCTTTGACCTGACCCCTGCAAAATGTTCCAAATATGTTCCCCTGGTCATCAAGTTTGTTGTCACCAAGTTTGAGCCCTGTACCCCTTACAGATGTCCAGAAAATACATTTATAAGATTTGACCTCTGCATGACCTTTGACCTGACCCCTGCAAAATGTTCCCCTAATCATGAGATATGTTGTCACAGAGTTTGGGCCCCATAACCCTTACAGATATCCAGAAAATGAAATTATAAAATTTGACCCCAGATAACCTTTGACCTGACTCCTGCAAAGTGTTCGAAAATGTCCCCCTGATCATTAAGTTTGTTGTCACCGAGTTTGAGCCCCGTACCCCTTACAGATGTCCAGGAAATTCATTTCTAAAATTTGACCTCTGCATGACCTTTGACCTGACCCCTGCAAACTGTTCCCCTGTTCATGAGATTTGTTGTCACTGAGTTTGAGCCCCATACCCCTTACAGATGTCCAGAAAATGAAATTATAAGATTTGACCCCAGATAACCTTTGACCTGACCCCTGCAAAATGTTACAAAATGTTCTCCTGGTCATTAAGTTTGTTGTCAGTTAGTTTGAACCCCGTACACCTTACAGATGTCCCGAAAATGCATTTATAAAATTTGACCTCTGCATGACCTTTGACCTGACCCCTGCAAAATGTTCCGTTGGTCATGATATTTGTTGTCACTGAGTTTGAGCCCCATACCCCTTACAGATGTCCAGATAATATAATTGTAAGATTTTACCCCCTTAATGACCTTTGACCCCAATTCTGTGTGTAAGGTATGGGCACTGGGTAAAGCCGATGCACATTTGTAAGTAACGTCATTGTGCTATGTAATATGTGGCAGAAGAAGCATTTTGAAGATATTTGGTTATATACCGAAAATGCCCCTTTAATGACATTTGATCCAAATTCTGTTTGCACCATATGGGCACTGGATATAGGCGATACATATGTGCAAGTTACGTAATTGTAGGGTGTAACATGTAGGAGGAGAAGCATTTTGAAGTTGCCAGAGGAAGAAGAAGAAGAAGAAGAAAGAAA